>NC_066363.1:159882876-160065949 GCF_013377495.2 Cygnus atratus | reverse complement strand
CAGGCAGTAGGGGATGGTCTACGTTCCTCTCTTTGGGGAGAGGTGGGATGCTTGGGCTGACAGGTTTTTTCCTAGCGCTATGCACATAACAGCCAGATAAAACTCGGGTGCTGAGAAGCACCTGGATGGCAGGCAGGGGTTGGAGCAGAAAGGAGGCAGCGCCTCGGGGGGCTGCAGGTTGGTGGGGAAGGATCGCATCCGAGTCCTGAACCTCTTCTGGGGCTCCCCGCAGCGCTTGGGGTGGGCACGAAGCGTGGTTTCAGTGAAGCAGAAGCCCTGTTTGGGGGAGGCTGCGGTGCCTGACGCGCCGTGCCTGCGTCCTGCCCGCAGGAGGTGATCCGGGAGTGGCAGCAGGCGGCCAGCAGCGTGCTGGTTGCGGTCGGGCAGCGCTTCATCAACAAGGTGATGGAGGAGGTGCTCACCAAGTTCCAGCCGGGCATCCTGCCGCACTACTTCATCGTGCAGACCTTTGCGAACCTCTCGGTGTCGAACGGTGAGCTGAGCGCCCGCCTGCTGCGCGTGCAGCTGTGGGTTGGCGTTGGGAGGCATGGCGGGCATTGTGTGCTTTGGGCTCTGTAACCCACACCGGGTCCCAAATAGCTCCGTGGTGTGGTGCTGTGCGTGCTGAGCAAGCCAGCGTGCGTGGAAGCAAAGCAGACTTCTCACTTGTTTATCAGCATCACTTTGTCTGCTTTGTAAAGTAACTTTGTGATGGAATGCACTGAAAATCAGCAAGAACCGGTATGGAAAGGAGTGCTGTCGGTGCAAATGGGTTGCTTGCTGCGTCCTTTATTCCTCTTCTCTTCTGAAGATGTGGGGCATGAGAAGAGGAACGGCAGTGCCTTAGGGAGCTGCTGGTGGGGGGAGATCGGGGAAGCCCTGCGCTGTCTTGGGTGCTTTTCCTGGTGTGCTGCTGGGACCCCCCAGTGCCGAGCTGGCAGCAGGGTGCCTGGCACGTTCCTGGCAGTGCCCAGAGCAGAGGAGCCCAGCCATGGCAGGAGCACAGTGAACGTGCAAACCCAGCACAGCTTGGCTTCACAGCTCAGCCCAATCTCTTTAAAATAGCAGCTGCTCAAAAGCAGGGGGAATTGGGGCTATGTCCCTCCTCCTCACAGAAATCCCGTCCCAGAGGACGCGGGGATGCTTCTGCTTGCCTGATCTCCCAGGCTGGGCTCTTGTCTCCATCCATCCTTTAAAGACCGGGTTTAAAACGAGCATTTCTTGAATGGAACTTCTTTTCACTGGCTGCAGAAAGATTCACTGACAATTCAGAAGCCAGCAGCAAGCAGGGCTTGGCGTGCATCCCCCTGACTTCTGCTAGGAGAGGCTGAGAACTTGAGGGGTTTGTAGGGCAGCTCCCACCAGGGCTGTCGGCATCTTGTGGGGCGAAGCGTGGCTGCCTGTGGCCGGCAGCGAGGGGCTGGCTGAGGCGTTTCCCCGGTGCCTGTGAGCCTCGCTCGGTCTGTGCCCTGCTGCCGTTCTGGTACCTGCAAGGTGCCATGGTTGCTGCAAGGCTCTTTCCTCCTTCCCGCAGTGTTTGGGATGGTGCCTTTCCTCAACTCCATCCTCGGGACGATGCTGCCGATGCTGGGGATGGCAAAACAGGACCACATGAAGTCGGTCTTCTGCTACGGTAAGCTCTTCCTACGTATTCTGAGACTGCAGTGATTTTAGGTGTGTTAGGGGAGACTTTTTGCCTTCACTGGGAAAGGAGGGACTGTGGCCAGGGGCCGGGGAGCTGGGCAGGGTGGGGTGTTCCTGAATGTGCTGGAGCAGGGCTCTGGCCAGCTCCAGGGGTGATGGGAGCCATCAGCTCCAGGTCACTGGGGTCCAGCAAAACTTCACCACCTTCTCGCTGCTCCCCATCGTTCATACTTCACTGCACGGCGAGCAGAGGTGCCCTTTGCTCTCTCCTCTAGCAAAGAGCACGTGGATACTCCAGAGCCCAGTGCAGATTGAGGCAGCCTGTGGGATGGGAAGGAAGGAGGGGTGTGCTGCTCGAGACCTGGTTACAGACCAGGCTGTTCTTTTATTAGAACCACAGCCCCGGCAACCTGCAGCAGTGTGAGCGTTAGCCCTGGCAGGACATGTGAGGATGCCGCAATGTGCCCGGCCAGCTCCTGCTCAAGTCACTCCTGTAGTTCTCCTAAGCAGCTTCAGGTTGGGATGCTTTCTGGTGGGCTGGGAGGAGCTCACGGGCTCCTCTCTCCTGGAGTCCTCCTCCAGCCCTGGGCTTGTCGAAGGCCACTGCTCATGCAGCAGAACGTGACCCAGAGGCACCAGCACGTCCACAGCCGATGAACAGCCGCTTTGGTTGTCCCTTGGTCCCTGGAGAGCTGGTCCACCTTCGCCTGGAGCTGCTGGGGCCTCGCAGGAGGCTCCTGGTTGAGTTGCTTGTGTCTGAGCTGCCTCCAGGGCAGGGCGGTGCGTAGCCCCCGGCAGCTTGGTTGCAGGAAAGCGGGCATGAAATTAATGAAATTGCAGTCTTATAATGGCAACAGGGGATGATCCTGGGGACTCGCAGTTTTCTTTCCATGGCCAGGCAAAAAAAAAAGGTGGCCTGGAGGAGTGCTGCTGGTTCAAGGGCTCCCACGGGTGCTGTGGGAGAGGCAGGAGCGCGCTGCTGGTGCAGGAGCACTTATCTCTTGCTGATACCCGTGTCCCAGCCTGGGAATGCTGATGTGGTTCTGGATGTCACGGGATAAATGCGAGGCTGGGAGCCTCCCGGGCAGTGCTGGGAGCTGCGGGGAGGGACGTACGGCTGCGCTTAGCGCACGGTGAAGTCTGTCTGGGCCCGTCACTGGGACCTGCTGCGGGCCTGCAGCTGGCTCACACCTACGTGAAGGTCGTAGCACTTTGACCTTCAGAGCTCTCCTTTGGCTTTGTTTAGATCCAGGCAAGAAATGCAACTCCCGAACTGTTCCTGTGTGCTCAGGAGGCCTGAGTCGAGGCTGGGTCACCTCTGTGACTGCTCCGTGTGTACCCGAGTGGTTCAGGGCGGCTGCTGGGGTGCGGGAGCTGCTCGGCCGGAGCCCGGCCCTGCGGACACCGTGCTGTGTGCGCAGCCAGCGAGGCTGCGGGTGCTCAGGCTGGGGGTGCGTGTCGTCTTCTTGGATTTAGCAAGGCATTTGATAGTTTCCCACAGCGTTCTCCTGGAGAAGGAGGCTGCTCCTGGCTCAGACAGACGTCCCCTTTGCTGGTTTACCTGGCTGGGTGGTGGCCAAAGGGCCGAGGCGAATGGAGCTCAGTCCGCTCAGCGGTCTGTCACCGGTGGCGTTCCCCAGGGCTCTGCAATGGGCCAGTTTTGTTTAATATCTTTATCAGTGATACTGGTGAGAGGGTTGAGTGCACCCTCAGTAAGTTGGCAGACGACACCAAGTTGAGTGGGATTGTTGATTTGCTTGAGAATAAGAAGGCCCTGAAGAGGGATCTGGACAAGCTAGATTGATGGGCCGCATCTGCCTGTATGGCATTCAACAAGGCTAAATGCCGTGAGCTGCACTTGGGTCAGAACAACCCCATGCAGCGGTACAGGCCTGGGGAAACCTGTCTGGAAAAGGCCCTGGGGTGCTGTTCGACAGGCGGCTGAACGGGAGCTGGCAGTGTGCGCAGGTGGCCAAGAAGGCCAACGCCATCCTGGCCTGCATCACAACTAGTGTGGCCAGCAGGACAAGGGAAGTGACGGCCCTCTGTACTCAGCTCTGGTGAGACAGCACCTCGAGTACTGTGTTTGGTTTTGGGCCCCCTTAGTACACTAAGGACATTGAGTTGCTCAAGGGTGTGCAGAAAAGAGCAACGAAGCTGGTGAGGGGACTGGAAAACAAGAGGTGAGGAGCAGCTGAGGGGTCTGGGGCTGTTTGGTCTGGAGGAGGCTGAGGGGAGACCTCATCGCTCTCCACAATTGCCTGAAAGGGTGCTGCAGCGAGGAGGGTGCCGGTCTCTTTTCGCAGGTGACAAGTGATAGGACGCGAGGCAACGGCCTCGAGTTGTGCCAGGGGAGGGTCGGGTCGGACCCAGGAGGAATTCCTTCACGGGGTGGCCGAGCCCTGGGACGGGCCGCCCGGGGGGTGCTGGGGTCCCAGCCTGGAGGTATCTCAGAGACGTGTGGGTGTCCTCCCGCAGCAGCCTCGTCGCTGCCGCCCCTCTGGCCTGATGGCTTTGTGTGCCCTTGGGAAGCACTCGAACCCCTCGGCTGGTCTCCCAGAACACCCAAATTCTCCAAAACACCACGGAGGGATGGGGCCAGGGGTGCACCAGACCGAAGGACAGGTCTGGAGCTTCATTTGGGATGATTGCAGGGGCGGAGAGGTGGGTGCAGGGACATGATCCTTGCAGTGCCATGCTGCAGGAATCGGCACCTGGGCTGGGGTTGGGAAGGACTCCTAGGTGATAGTTTTGGCTAGAAATACGTGCTTTTGTCCTGACAAATGTCTTGTAGATGCTTTAGGAGAGCTTAACCAAAACGAGGGTGTTTTGATACCAGCAAAGAGACTGGGTGTAAATGGGGTCTGGACAGGGGGGCTAGATTCCTTTCCCTGCTCCAGAAAGGTGCTGGGTGTGATGGAGGCAAGCAGGGATGTGCCTGGTCCCTTCCCAGGTGAGGATGGGTGGGAATTCGGAGCCTCTGCCTGAGGGGCAGCCCGACCCCCGAGTCCTGCAGGCAGCGTCAGACCCTTCTGCCGCCAGTCCCTGCACCACGGGGGTGTCCCCCAGCCCTCCTCATCCTCCTGGCCTGCGGGGAGGCTGCGGGGGGCTTCTGGCCCCTGCTAAGGCCGGAGAGGTGCCGGCCCCTTGCAGCAGGCAGGTTTGCTGCCTGGAGCGTTCGTTTCTCGGGTGGCCAAGCCGTGGCGAGGGTGGGAAGGCTGCTGGCGGAAGCGCTGTGGCTGCGATGTGAGGTCGCGGCATGACTCAGCGCCTCCGGCCGAGAAAACATCGCCGAGGAGGAGGCGGGGGGCTGCCCCCTGCCCCCCTGCCCTGTGAGCATGGTGCTCGGCCACAGCGTGGGCAGGGGCCCGGCTCTGGTCTTGGGAGCCTCCTCTTCTCCTCTTCCTCCTGTGGGATCCCGTTCCTCCTCTGGGAGCACTGGCGTGGGCACGCTGAGCGTGTGATCGGTGCCCGTGGTGTGCCCGCGAGTCATCCAGCGCCCCTGGGGGCTGCGCTGACCTCTGTGTCCTGGTGTGGCCGCTGCCATCCCGCGGGCACGAGGCTCAGCCGCGCACCGGCCTCCCGCATCTGTGGGGGTGTGGGTCAGGCTGTGAGCGGCTGTTCCTGCACCAAGGGCTCTGCGCTCCTCTGTCCGGTCCCGCTGGGACTCGCGACCAGCTGCCTGCTCCCTTCAGCCCACCGCCCTGTCGTAATCTCGCCACGGGAGACCTCGAGGCCTCGAATCACAAGGCCGCTTCCTTGCCCGGCTGGTGCGGGGCCAGCAGATGCAGGAGGTGAGGCCGTGTCTGGGGGAGGCTCGGTCCCGCGGGCGTCCCAAGGGGCAGCAGCTCCTCGGCTCTTGGGAAGAGCTGCCCCAGCACAGAGCTGGGGACCCCCTGCAGGAGCCGTCCTCCAGCAGGAGAGGGGACGAGGAGCTCCGGGACGTGGCCGTGGGCAGCTTGCTGTGGGGGCCCTGCCGGGCAGGGTTGGGGCAGAGCTCCTGAGGTGCCTCCAGCCTGGGCCTGATCCTTCTCCTCCAAAGCACCCAGCGCTCAGCTGTGGGATAATTCCCAGAGTAAAACTCACTCAGGGTGTTTCCAGCCCTCGGTGCTGCCAGCTGAGAGCTGCTCCCGGTGATCCCGCGGCTGCTCGGGGAGCCCTGTAAAGCTGGGGGGAACTCAAACAGCGGTGGCTTCCCCTGGGGGGAGATGGAGGGCGGGCGTCCCCTTCAGTCAGCAGGCTCTATCCAGCCCAGCCTGGCTGGAGGCAGGAGGCGTGCCTTTGCACAGACACGCTCTGACTGCTGCTGGATCAGCAAGGAGAAAAACAACCTGTGCTCACATGCACCGGGTGCTGGCCTGGGGCTGGAGGGACGAGTCGAGCGAGGCATGCTGGCCTGCCTCGGGCTGCTCGCCGTGCTGCTCGCTAACAGGCACGCAGGAACAGCCCACACGGCACGTCCAGGCTCCAACGGTTAGAGGGAGCTGACCCCCGTCAGGGGTGGCATCAGTCCTGGCCAGGGAGCAGAAAGCCACCCGTGGCTGTTAGCCAGCATCCCTCATAGCCAGGGCACCTCTCGGAAAGCCTGCAGGCTGTCGGAGGGAGTCCTGGTGCATATGCTGTCCCTTGAGAGGCTGCCCAGTCTGACAGCACTCGGCCATCTGCCTTCTGCAGGGGCTAAAACAAACACCGCCTTGTGCGTGTGGAAAACCTAAACACGAGCTGCCTTGTAGCCCTGCAGCACTTCAGTGAAAGCATCCAGGAGTACTTGGCGAACTTGGACAAGGCCCCGGACCCCACGGTCAGGAAGGACACCTTCTCAAACGAGATCTTCAGCGCGTACGAAGTGCTCTTCAACAGTTGGCTGCAGCACCGGGAGGCCAAGGTGCGGCCGTGGGGTGGGGAGGGCACAGCGGGACCCCGCTTTGCTCATCTACTGTCCCCCAGAGCAGTGGGGCCGTGCTTTGGCAGCCTGGCTGTTCGGGATTCAGGCCACGCTGATTAGTGCTTGTTCTCCCCCTGCAGCTGAGACTGGCAGTGGTGGAGGCCATGGGGCCCATGAGTTACCTGATGCCCAGTGAGAAGCTGGAGGAGCAGCTCCCTAAGCTCATCCCGGGCATCCTCGCCCTCTACAAGAAGCACGCAGAGGCCTTCTACATATCCAAGGTGAGCAGCCTGGAGCGCCGGTGCTGCTGGCCGAGGCCCCGTCCCTGACCTCAGGGGTTCTTATGGCTCAGGGGTGCTGGCAGCGGGCCGTGCCGTCGGGCAGCGTGGCCAGCTCTTGGTGAATGCGGGAGGTGCTGAGCAGGGGCTCTGCCTGTCCCAGAGAGCCGTGCCCTGTCACAAGGGCAAGCAGCAGCAGAATGGCCTGAGCCCTTGTCTCACTGATGCTGGGCTGCATCTGCCTCTCTCTGTGCTCGATTCCTGCTCCCTGCATCACCTTCTGTCCTGCTACCGAGCCCAGGCGTCGTGGGGCCGTCCCCGGCCACCCAGGGGACAGAGCGGGCTGCACCCACCCAGCTCCTGGCACCGCTTGGCTCTCCCCTGCACGCACACACGGAGCTGTGGCTCGCAGCCTGGGGCTGGTGCGCATCTCCCTGGTCCCCTGCAACAGCACCAGGGCAGGGGCAGCTCCTGGGGGCTCCCGCACCGTGCCCTGGGGGAGATGCCTTGTGCTGCCCACCGCAGCGTGCTGGGGATCGCTGCTCTCAGCACCGCTCCCTGCCCTTGGGCTGGCACGTGCTGGCACGGCTCATGGATCCCCACCTCCTGCCGTCCTCCTCTGGGGTGTGAGCCCTTTCCTGACGCTGACTGCAGTGTGGTCTCTCGCTGTGCAGAGCCTCTGCCAGATCCTGGAAGCTTCCGTCAACATCGGCAGCCGCAGCCTGGACGTGCAGCTGGACGCGCTGCTGGGCACCCTGCACCCCCAGGTAGGGGTTCCCTGGGGGCGGTGGGTGGGACGGGAAGCCCCTGGAGCGGGGCAGTGCTGGTCCTGTGCTCGGTCATGGGGTGCGAGGCGTGCAGCTCACCCAGCCCTGGTCCTGCTCCCGCCTGCCTCTGCCTCTCCTCCGAGCAGGAGCCGGCGTTGCTGGCAGCCTGCGAGCTCGGGCGTTTGCCGCGTTGGTGTCACATGAGCAGCCAGGTTCTCTCTGAGGTTCAGCTCTGGCTGCGCAGTCACGCAGAAGAGGGAAAACAAATATCTCGGGACCAGCTGACCTTTTAAACAGCTCGCTCTGGGTGAACAAACCGGGCACTGGCTGGCTGTGGGGCGCTGACTGTGCAGCAGCATGCGGGGACCTCTTCTCAGGCTGCCGAGCCTGGGCTCCTCTGCTGCCCTCCTGCTGCAGGGATGTGAGGTCTGTCGTACCACCAGGCTCTTAGAATCACTCTTCGGGGCTTGAAACAAAGCTGAGCCCGTGTTTTTAATGCTTAACGGGCTTTGAATCGTGGAAGTGTCCAGCAAGGAGAGGCTGTCCCTTAAATGTGCATGTGGGCAGCGTGATGCACAACCACCAGCGCGGTGCCGGTGCCGTTTGGAGGAGCTGCTCCTCGGTAGCTGGCATGGAGGAGGCTGCAGGGGGGCTCTGGGCTTCGGGACGTGGCTGGCCTTAGCAAAGCAGCTCTGGCTCAGCTGCAGACCGAAGCGTCCTTTTGGCAGACTGGAGCAAGCAGATGTGTGCTGTCCTCACTGCAACGTTAGAATTAGGTGCCTGCGTTATTTTAATAGCACCCAGACAGGTTGGCTCGTTCTGAAGCTTCGGAGGCGGCGGCCAGCTGGGCAGCGGGACACCTTTAAATAGCAGAGGACATCAAGTTCCCAAGTACCTCCGGGGGGGCTTGACCCACTCTGAGCGCACTCAAGCTGGTGCTCAGCATGCAGAAAGCACCGCTCTGTGCTCCCGTGCTGTGGGATGTTCTCACAGCCACCTCTGCTCATCCCAAACGCCGGCTGTGCCAGTGCCCAGCACGGGTCTGCTTTCCAGGGCTGGGTCTGCAGCCTGCCCTCGCTCCACGTAACGTCCCTGACACAGTTGTTTCTCCCACAGATCTGTGCTCCTGCCGAGCCGTCTGTCCCCCTGACCGTTAAAAACCACACCGAGGTTCTTCGCTGCTTCACTGTCCTCGGTAAGGGCTGACGCGGCGTGCCTGTCCCAAAGCCTGCCGCACCCCGGGAGGCGTGGGCACGCTGTGCCGTGGCTGGTGGTTTTCCTGCCCTTTTTGTGCTCCTTTCCAAGGATTTCGGTGTGGTGCATGGAGGGTTGTGTTCTCCCTGCTCTTGGGAGGGCTCGGGGATGCTGCTGGATACTGCTTGGCCACGCAGGGAGGTGGAAGGGAGAGGGGTGGTGGTTTCTGTCCTGACTGCGGCCCCTGGCATTGGGCTTGCAGAAGGCAGAAGCTCCGTGTGTGCTGAGAGCACCGCTCGCTGGAGCTCCTTGAGGAGGCACACGGGGCCAGCTCAGCTCCCTCTGGAGCTCGCTGCTGCCTCGGCCCCTTGCAGGGACCTTTCCAAAGAGCCTGGTTCAGTTTCAAACCTTCCTTCAGAACCTCTCGAGCTCTATCAGGGCCCCTCCAGCAGTCAGACACCAGCATGCCGTGCTCGTGGGTCACAGCCGAGGGACAGCAGAGGCAGTTTGATGCTTCTCTGTCCTCCTCAGTGCTGCCCCTCGTGACAGCAGCGTAACACAGAACACAGCCGTCCCACGTTGCTGCAGGCGCTCAGAGCGCACGGGGCCCCCAAGGCTGGGCTGAGCAGACGTGGGCTGACCTACAGCTTGGTGTTCCCTCCTGGGCACAGAGCTCCGTGGCTGGAGCTGTCCCCAGCTCACTAAAACGTCCCCGTGCAGGGTGACGGTGGCATGGACAGACGTGTGACTGCCAGAGGAAGCGCGGCGGTGTGGCAGGCTGCTGCTGGGTCACGCCTGGGTGACGTCCTCCTGCGGGGCTCGGGCACGGAGCGGGGCTGCCTGTGCCTGGCTGCCTTGGCTTCACAGCTAAGATCCGCAGCTTGCCCCGTCCCCGAGCCCATCCTTCCCCAACCGCGCCGCTCCAAACCCCACGAGCGTTGCTCCAATTTCGGCAGCTGCAGACTGGTTTTATTTTTAACGATCAAAATGTTTTGACAGGCGAGGCAGCACTTGTTGGAAGTATAATTTAAACTCCTTCAGAGTGCTGGAGAGCGCAGGCACTGTGCTGGAGGCACCCGAGAACGTAAAGTCTGGGTGTGAAGAGCAGGCTGGGCCATTTATGGGTCCCATGGGGTGGCATAGCCGCTTCCCCAGGACCCCAGCTGGCCGGGACAGCAGCAGTGGTGCTTTCTGAGCTGCACAGGGCTTGGTGCAGCAGGCAGAGCCCCGCTGCGTGCAGCAGGCATGCAGTTCCCACAGCATGTCAGAGTGCAGGGCAGGGCGCTCCTTGGGGTGTGCTGCTGCACCCCAAATCCCTCGGCTGCACCACCCCGGGGTGCAGCACGTCTGTGACAGCCGCTCTGTCCTCCTGCAGCCTGCTCCTTCCCTGACCGCGTGCTGGCCTTCCTCCTCCCGAAGCTGGAGAGCAGCAACGAGAGGACGCGCGTGGGGACGCTGCTCATCATGAGGCAGATCATCAACAGCGCCCGTGAGTGCTGCGGGGGCAGAGGGGTGCAGAGCTGTGTCCCTTCCTCCCGCCCACCGCCTTGTTCCCCTGCCGCAAACAGCGATGAGCACGGGGCAATGAGCACGGGGCAGATGAGCCCGTCCCTGGCTGCAGGGTTGTGGGGAGGAGGAGGAGGAGGAGGAGGATGCCGTCCTGGTGGCCCAGCCGGCTGGGAAGGGACGGGGGATGCTGGGCACCAGGGGCTCCATTCTCGGCAGCACCAGCCTCAGAGACTCTTCGCTTCTTTTTGCAGCCTCCCAAATGGAGATTAAAAAACCCTTTATTCTTTCGTCTATGAAACTCCCTCTGCAGGACAGCAATGACAAGGTAAGCAGTCTGCTCTTCTGCGTGTGCCTCAGGGGCTGAGGTGTTCCCAGGGTCCTGCCTCTGCCAGCCCGGCCATCCCCAGCCGCCTCTGCTTGCTCACCCGTCCCCTGGCCGGGTTTCCAGCAGGTCTGACAGCGTGCCCAGTGTGTGCCCTCCCAGTAAACAGGGAGCATGTCACAACTGGTTTTCTGTCTGCCCTGTGCAGAGAGCACATCTGAGCCACGGTGCTCCCTTCCTGCTGGGGACATCGCTGCTGTGAGCAGGGCCCTGCCTGGAGCACCCGGGGGAACGAAACGCAGCGCCCGGCTGCTGGTGATGCAGCCCCCTGTGGCTGTGGGGCGCTCCAAGCCCGAGCCTTGCTTTGGGACCGCTCGTGCACAGCGTGCGGCCGTGGGCTCCTGTCCCCGTGGCGAGCTGCAGGCCCCGACCCTGCTGTGGTGCCCGGGGGCTGAGTGGGACCCGCGGCTGCGTTCCCTGCTGCCAGCGGGAGGAAAGTGCGGGGCAGCTGCGATGGGGACCCTGCAGCAGGCAGAGCCCCCGCCCGCAGCCTCTCCCCTCCCGTACCCACGCCGGTGCCGCTGCTCTGCCCGCGCAGGTGAAGCGCGCTGTGGTGCAGGTGATCAGCGCCATGGCTCACCACGGCTACCTGGAGCAGCCCGGCGGCGAGGCGATGATGGAGTACCTGGTCCGCCAGTGTGCGCTGCCCTCGGAGGCGGTAAGGGTCCTGCGGCGCGCGGGCACGCCTGGCCCAGTCCCTCGTCCTGAACCCGCGGTCTGCAGCTCCTCCAGCCTGGCGGGGCAGGAGCTCTCCTTCCTGGAAAGTGCAGCTGGGGGGATAAAACTGGAAGAGCTGTGGCTGGGCAGGCTGATGCGTGTGCAGTGAGAGTGGCTCCATGCGTGGCTGGCTCCAACCCGGCTGGGACTGCAGAGATTCGGGCCAAACCCACCCCCAGGCTCACATAGTTCCCCCCCTCTGAGAGCAGAGGGGCCGTGGTTTGGGCTGCAGGGGCTCCACAGCTCCTCTGAGCTGTGCAGGGTAGAGCTGCAGCGCCTGCCGAAGACAGGCTGGAGCCAGCAGGCTTCTGGGTTTACCTGGCACAATGTCCTGAGGGTCTGAGAGATGTTTGCTGAGTCGCCCTGAGCAGCACCCGTGCACTTTCCCGCTCTCCCAGCAGCCAAAAAAGCAGACGCCAGATGCCGATGACTTGACAAGCGACAGCGTCCAGAGCATCAGCGTCAACACGCTCTTCCTGCTCAGCACAACCGTTGACCGGATGAACAACGTGAGTCTGCGCAGGCGTCTCCGCGACTGGGGCGGTCGGTGGAGAGCCCTGTGCTGTCCTGCACAGCCCGTACGACACACAGGATGCCCTGTCTGCCTGCCGGGGTGGGCTGTCACAGCCCCGTAACGCTGTAGGAGCTGTTGCCACCGTCCCCTCCCCTCTGGGTGCAGGGCAGAGATTTGGGTGCAGAGGCTGCCCCCAGAAAGCTGTGCTTGCAGGGGGTGCCCCGCGAGCTCCTCTAGGGCTGGAGCAAGGCAGCAGTGCTGGTACTGGTGCTGCGGTGCTGCTGGAGCTGAGCACTTGCCTCTCTCCCTGCCTGAAGGAGAGCAGTGGCTAAAGGGATGCAGGTTTTGCCCCCCATCACAGGGGGCTTGGCCCTGGTGTTCCCCGTTCCTCTCCCTCCAGATCCCGCGCTCTGTGTCCCGCGGCCAGGCTCTCCGCGGGTGCCCTGCACCAGCAGGCTGCGGCAGTGCTGTGCTCTCCCCTCCAGGTGCTGTGGCCGTACCTCTTGGAGTTTGTGACCCCCATACAGTTCACCAATGCCCTGACTCCCCTCTGCAAGAGCCTCATGTATTTGGCCATGAAGAAGCAAGAGGAGGGGGAAAACGCGTCCCTCATCCGTTACGACCTGAACGGTTGGTACCGGCTTGCCCGCTCTGCACATGCAAGCTTGGGACACGTCTGCACGCGGGAGAGGTGCCAGTCCGCTCGGCGGGCATTCGGTGTGAGATGCCTTCTGATGCTTTTTTCCTTTTTTTGTAGGAAATCTTCCTTCGCCCTACGCTCTGACGACGAGACTGCTGGTGAGTGGCCTGCAGGCAGAGCTCTTCCTCTTTCCGTGCTGGCACACCCGAGAAGGTGCCCACCCTCACGGCTAAGGGAAGGAGCTTGTCCCCAGCACAGAGCCAGGCAAATGCTGCAGGGAGGGGTGTCCAGACCCGCATCCTCCAGGGTCTGGTGCAGCCTTGTCCCCGCGGCATGCGTGAACATCTCTGCGCAGGCTGTGACATCTCGGACTCCCCTTGGATAGCACAGCCCGGGAGCAGGGCGTGTTGCAGCACGCGTCTCACGCTGCTCTTACAGGGCTCTGGAGAACTCCTCAGCCCCTGGAGGCGTGAGAAATGTGTTCTTCCCTTTGCCCACAGAAGGGTGCAGGGTTTGGAGAGAGGCTCTCTCCTGACAACATTCCAGTTATCGACAGCTGGAGCAAAAGGAGGAAGCTGTGGTTTCGTTGAGGTGTAGAGCTCAGTCACTTCCCAGTACTGCGTTCCTGCGTTTTATGTCATGCTACTTGCACCTTAAAGTTACCTTCTTTACACTGACACTTTGTTCTCCCCCCCCAAACTCCCAGGTCGTATCTTCACAGCCGTACGCAGGAGACTGCCGGGGGACGGCTGCCCTGCGCCTGCTGAACGTGCTGCAGTACAGCGTCCACCCGGCGCTGGAGCAGCTCTGGAGCAAGAGGGTTCCTTCCCTGGTGGAGCACATCGAAGGTAGGATGGGGCTGCTGCCTGGGAGGCGCTCTGCTGGGCTCCCCTTCTTCTGGGCTTCTGCTGGGGTTTGCTGCCAGCCAGGAATGGAGCAGGGTGCTGCCCACGTGCCGTGGGACTCAGTGTCCTGAAGCTCCTTGAAGTAGTTTCCTATTTTAATAGGGACGTTAATCACCCTGGCGCCGCTAATTCCTACCACGAGTCCCTGTCTCAGGTTGTGAGCCCCGTTGTGGCACGTGCAGGACAGATGTGGCTGTGGGGTTCCCGCAGCATGGGCAGAGCTGGCTGCCCTGTTATGTGGTGCTCGGCAAGGGTGAGAAATGAGGGTAAAAATGTGCTTTCTCCTAGAGAACACAGAGAAGTGCCTGTGCCAGAAGGAGTGGGAAGAGAAGCTGCTCCTGGTAAGGGTTTCTGCGCTGCCGGAGGCAATGGGGAGCTGGGAGGGTGACTTGGAGCCAGCCCCGTGCCCCCTGCAGCCTGCCCAGGCTGCGTGCACGGCACAGCAGCAGCCGGAGCCGGGGCTGCGGTGGGACAGGCGGGTGTTTGCCCTCACTCACCTGGACCGCAGTGGTGGGGTTGTCACCTGCTGTCGGGTCCTGTCCCTTCAGTAGCAGAGATGCAGGTTAGCGGAGTGTGCCTTGCAGTTCTTCAGGGGAAGTTAAAAATGAGCTTTCAGGCTTGCTGGTGGGTCAGAGAACACCAGTCCCAGGTGTGTCTCCCCTCTTAATTGGAGAGCCTCAAAAATAGGGCATGGAGAAGCAATTAAACCCGGGCAGGGCTCGTCCCGCTCCTTGGAAGGTGGCAGCATGACCTGGGTGCAGTTCTTGGAGGAGATGTGGCTGGGAGGAGAAGGGCACGTCTCTGCGGTGGGGGCACGTCCAGCGCAGACTCGCCGTGTCGCTGCCCTGCTCTCGCCCCTCTGGGCTGACCAGAAGCGGGACGGTGCCGGTGCCTACGGCTGACGGTGCGTTCGCCTCCAGTTCCTGCAGGAGACGCTGGCGGCTGTTTCGGACAACACTTGGATTTGCCACTTCGTCACGGAGATGTGCAGGCAGCTCAACAGCTACAACGGCTTCCCGCTGGAGAAGGTGACAGTGCAGGGCCTTGAGGGGCCGGCGGTGCTGCTGGTGGCGACCGTCCTCACTGGGGTGCTGCGGCGTGCTGCCATGGGCAGGGCTGGTCCGGCACACGATGCTCCCCAAAGCATCGTTCTGCTGGCACCTCGGTGCTGGGAAAGGGGTGCTGGGAGGGAAGAGGAACTAAGGGGAGGTCAGTGAGGCAGCTGGGCAGGCTTGGAAACAAAACTTGTCCTCAGTTTGTCTCCAGTTCTGTGCCCCCTGCTGTTGAGGGCTCGTTCTGTTGCCCAGCTGATGTCAGGCTGGGGTCAGCAGCGGTGGGGAGGTTCTTCCTTGGGCTGGGCACTGCTTTGCGAGGGGACGTCTGTCCCGGTGCACCCTGGTGTCACCCGCTGTCCCAGCTCCTTATGGCCGAGCTCTGCCCTGCACCTAGGGCACGAGGCTGCAGGGTGCCACAAGGAGCAACCCTCGTGTGACCGAGCTCAGTCTGCCTCCAGGGGCTTCGTGGTCTGTAACACCTCTTGCTCCCCCAGAACTTCCTCTACAAATGCATCGGGACAACGCTTGGGGCATGCACAAGCAAAGACCTGGTACAAAAGCAGCTCCAGGAGCTCCTGGAAACAGCCAGATACCACGAGGAGGCAGAAAGGGAGGTGAGAGGAGTTGTGCCAGGAGCGCAGCCCGGGCATGCTGAGCTCTCTGGTCCCTGCCTGGCCTGGGCTCGCACCTCCTGGGGGTGGCTCCAGGGCACGGCCGCAGCTCCTGCGGAAAGGGGCAGAGAAACGGGGGGAGGCAGCCTGCAGCTGCCTGCTGCCAAAAGGGTTTTTTGGCTCCTGCTGCCTCCTTGGGATGGGGCTTGCTTGGCCCTGCGGGTTCAGGGAGTTAAACCTGCGCCACAGGAAAAGCCAGGAGGCGGTGCTGGCCTGGCTGCCTGGCCTGGCTCGCGTGGGGCCAGATGGGCCGGGCGCCCTTCTCTGACAGCGGCTGTTAAATTAGCTGAATCGGAACGGTCCCATCTTGCGTCTGGGTGTGCAAACCCAGCGGGGCCCCTCGGGTGGAGCTCTTGCTCCTTGTTTCTCAGGCGCTGCCCCATCACCCTGTAGGGGAGGGACCCAGCTCATTATGCTCCTCCGGGCTCCAGCCCAGCGAGGCTTCAGCCCAAAGAGCCGGTGTCACCGGGGGCTGCAGCAGGGCTCCTGCCCCTTCCAGAGCCGCTTCAGGTGGCGAAGGCTGCAGCAGCTCTTGGCTGCCCAGGGGCACTCCGGTGACATCCCTGTCCCTCCTTGCACCTATGCGCACCACAGGCGTGCTGCTGTCACTGCTGGTGATGCTGCTCTGCCTTTCCTGGGCAGACTCCAGCTCGGTCACCTGCCTGCGCGTGACCTGCAGCGTTTCCTTACCTCAGCTCAGCCCCTCCTTTGCTGCCTGAAGGCTCTGGGCACCGCTCTGTGGCTGCCCCGGTGCTGCAGCACAGTGGTGCTGGCTGGGCCCACGCTCCCTCTGGCTCCGTGTGCTCCCCCGGCTGGGGTCCTGCTCTCGGCCGGGACCGCCGCGTGGCGCTGCCCTGCTCGAGCTCCCACCGCTGAGCACGGCCCTGCCACGCAGCTGCCTCCAAGTGCAGCGCAAACACGAGCTAATGGTGCCTGGCTTCGCTCCAGTTTACACAGCTCTGTCAAGGGCTGCTCTTGAATAAACTGTTTATGGAGTTGCGGCCCAGCTTGCCAGACCTCCTGGAGGCCGTGGCAGAGAGGCAGGACCTGCTGAGCCCTGCTCTCAGCTCCGGCCAGCGCTTGACCGGGCTCCTGCCTCCCGCGGAGCGGTCGCATCTGCCCGCTGGAGCGTGCCGCATCTCCTGCCCCCGCGGCCCAGGCCCCGGCAGCAGAAGCTCCTCGAGCCGCATCCCAGCTGGGTCACCCAGCATTACCGGCCCCGCGTCCCCTGGAGATGCGTCCCTGCCCCGGGAGAGGGGAGCGCTGGCTGCCAGGGCTGCGCTCAGCTGGGCACGGCTCAGATGTTTGGAATTAAACCAATAAACGGGCTCTTTTCAAGTGTCAGTTGGGGCTGGTGAATTAATAGCTTTCTGCTAATGTGTTTTCTCCGCTTCCTCCAGGGACTCGCTTCCTGCTTTGGGATATGTGCAATAAATCACCTGGAGGAAACCCTGGCCAAGCTGGAGGATTTTGTTAGGTCTGATGTCTTCAAGAAATCTGTGGGACTGTTCAGTATCTTCAAGGTAAGGGAGCCAAAGTGCCCCCCCGTGACAGCCTGCAGCAAAAGGGACGTGCAGGCTTCTTCCGATACAGCACGTGCTGGAGCTGTGCTCTGGAAAGGAGTTAATTTCCTGCCTCGGTGCGTTCGGCACGGGGCTGGATTGCCCTCTGCCCCTCCAGAGAGGGCTCTTGGCACTGGGGGCTGCTTGGCTCTGGCTCCGAGCTCTCAGCCCGGTGTTCCTGCAGGCTCGGGTCCCAGGGAAGCTGCTGGCTCGCTGGGTGGGCTCGGGTGAGCTGCAGCGTGGCTTCTGTATCCATCAGGGCACCCTGGTGCGGTGTGGGGCTGCCGACAGGTCGGCGGTGGGCAGCGGTCCCATGGGGCTCCTGCAGCCGTGCGTTCCCCCGGGGATGGGAGCATCGATGCCCCGAGCGTGGGCAGCACAAGCCTTTCCTCGGACTTTCTGGCCCAGCAACTGTTTTAATTCCCAGACTCTAAGCCTGGGTGTTTGAGGGGTGGGATTAGCACCGCGTGGGCATGGAGGAGACCTTGGCCCTCCACAGAAAGATGGCCAGAGCCTGGCAGCCAGAGCCCTGCTCCTGGTGCAGAGGGAGGCTGCTGTGAACGGCTCCGTGGGGACAGGGCGCGTGAAGCCTTTCGGCTGTGATGGTTAATGGGGCAGTGAGTGCGGTTTCCTAGCACGGCAGCTTAACAGCAGGTTACCAAAATAACCTGGCCAGTATGGGGTGCGAGTACCTTCCCTGCAGGGCTACAGTGATTAATGCTGGATGGCAAATGGGGACTCGTGCCTCGGGCAGAGACGTGCTGTGAGCACAGCTCACATGCACACCTGATGCTCCAGCAGGGCTCTGGTAGGCACAGCCACCACCAGGATGGGGAGCAGAAGACTGAAACCACTGAAGGGGGGGGCCTGGCTTCCAGGGGTACCTTCAGCTGATGGGCAGAGCCCCCAGAAGCCAGCCCTGGGCTCCCCAGCAGTTAACTCGCTCATCTGCTGTAACAGGACCGCAGTGACAATGAAGTGGAGAAAATAAAGAGCACCCTGATCCTGTGCTATGGATTTGTTGCCGTTCACGCACCCAAGGAGCTGGTGCTGTCCCGGATCGAAGCAGACATCCTGAAGAACATCTTCCAGTACTTTAACACCAAGGTAAGCCGTCAGGATGCCCCGTCCTCCCTGGAGAGGGCTGGGGCAGGCAGGCTGCTCTGGGTGCTCTGCCCTAACGGTCCCGCAGGGACCTGCGGCCAGCCTGGGAGAAGGTCCTTTACCGCAGCGTCTGCTCACTCGGGCATTGCCCATGTCTTGTTTTTCAGGTTCTGGGAATAAAGGTAGAAACCAAGGTACAGTGTGAGGCATTAAATCTGAACTCCTCTCTGCTCTTTCCTGCTGTCTCTGCCTGCCTCTTGCTCTGGGCTCCCCTCAAAAGCAGCCCCACGCTGCGCTCGCAGCAGTGGTCCCCTGCCCCTGGGGACCTGGGACAGCCTCGGGAGCTGCTGCTCCTCACCCCGGGCTCCATGGGCAGGTCCCTGCTGCTGGAGCCATTGCCTGGAAGTGCCAAAACGCACAGCAGAGGGAAAGCGAAAATGCCTTTCTGGCAGGACAGGAGGAGTAGGTGAAAATGTGTCACTGCAGGGGTGAAAAGCTGAGCTGCCCAAAGGCTGCACCGGCCTCCCTGCAGCTGCCTGCGGCCAAGCTCGTGCACTCACCGCAGAACCCGAGCCTGCACCCTGCACCCGTCCTGCCCCGGCCCTTCCCTGAGCACTCTGGCTCGCAGGGACACGCTCACGCAGGATTTCTGCCTGCACCATGGGGGCTCCTTTGGGGCCGGGTTCTGTGCTCGCAGCCGTGGGCAGCGGGGCCGTGCCCAGGGCACTCCTGGTGCTGTGCGGAGCGGTGCGCGGCCCCCTGCCCCATGGCGAGGGCAGCCCCCGCCTCCCACTGCACATGCTGCGCCGGGGACGCTTGGGGACTCCAGAGACCCAGCTGCAGCCCGCAGCTCAGTGAAAATTCCCTGAACTCATTTTCCTGCTTCCCCCCGGAACAATCATTCAATCAATCAATCAATCAGATATTAAAACGCAGATCGCTGTCCTGGGGGGAGCGGGGCGCTGTATTTTTATACGTGCATTTATATATTTTAAAGGCTGAACAACAAAAATGGCATTTGTCATGTTGAAGTTAAGCCGTCAGGCCAGAGACTCCTTCTCCGGGCTCCACTAATGCGTTTTCCTTCTGGGCTCCTGCTGGCACTAACAGCCTCTGCTGTCTCTCTGCCCCCGCGCACCGGGGACGCTGCGGCTCGGCCCCCGCCTGCTGGGCTCAGCTGGGCGCGGGGCGCAGAGGGCTGGAACGAGGGGAGCGCCTTTAATTGGGGCGAGGGGCCCTGCCTCAGCTTGTGCACGTCCAGGAGCATAAAAAGGCCTTAATAGCCATTATCCCATTTCCTGGCTCCGAAGGCAGGCTGCCCGCCCCCTGGCCCCGGTGCTCTCCGGAGGCCGTTAATCCCGCAGACAGCCCGGGCCAGGCGGGAGCTGGCGGCGCTGGTGGGCAGGCAGCGTGACCGGCGGTCCCCTGCTCCACGGGTCACGGCCCGCCAGGCTTCCTGGGGGGACCCGGAGCCCGCGTGGTCCAGGATGGGCACCGCTTCCTTCGGGACAAAGAGCAGCGTAGGAGGAGGGCTGTGAGGTGCAGGGCTTCACCTCCCAGAGTTGCCTTCGGGGTTTGTGTGCTCGGGGTGCTGCTGCACCAGGGAGGGGTAGGCCCTGGGGCACCGTCCCCTTCCCCACGCTGCCTGGGCGCAGGCTCCCGGTGAGCCCGTGACTGGGGGGTGGCTGGCAGGGACAGGTGCCCATCTGCTCCCCTGGTCACTCAGAGCCTGTGATGGGGATAAGGAGCCGGGGGGCTGAGCCCATGTGCTGGTAGCAGCACAGATCAGGCCCTTGTGCCCAGCCTGGGCACTGATTTTCTTGGGGGGGCACCAGTGCTGGGTGGGCTGATGAGCTGGGGCTGCGCAGGGAGCCTGGCCTTGGCTTCTCACTCTGCCTTCTGTGCTCAGGACCTGACCTTGAAGCTGTGCCTCATCCGGAGCATCTGCATGATCAGCCAAGCCATCTACAACGGTGGGAAGTGCGGGGACTTCGTCTTCTCCCGCAAAGCTGAGCTCGTGGCCCAGATGGTGGTGAGAGCAAACCCTGCCCGCGTGGGTCTGGGCAGGCTGGGCGCGGGGCCAGCGCTCGCTGTGGAGTTTGGCCCGTGTCCAGGGCAGGCAGGGGGCGGATGTGACCGTCCCCTTGGTCTGTTCCAGGAGTTCATCAAAGCAGAACCGCTGGATGCCATGCGGACGCCGGTTCGCCAGCGGGCGATGGTCACCTGCACTTACCTGGTGTATCCTTCCTCTGGGGGAAACCGGGGCCGTGCTCCCCCACAGAGCCTCGCCCCGCGCTCCCGTTTGCCCCATGGGCCCGCTGGCAGAGCTGTGCGCAGGCACCCGGCGCGGTCACGCTCAGCAGCCGGGCTCGCACGGCCGCCAGCTCGCCGCCCTTGGGCTGGGTTCTGCTGGGCTATGCAGGAACTGTGCTGCAGAGCCAAGGGCACCGCGCACTCAGTTGCGCAAAGCTGACTTCTGCGCCGCGGTTAAAAATACTTGAACGCGTCACAGCCCTGACACAGATACAGAGAGCGCCCTGCCTGCCTCTGACCGAAGCTGGTGCCACCGAGCACGGCATCAGGTCAGCAGGAATTCACGTTAAAATCCCCGTTGCTGCCTTACCCGGGTACAGGCCCACTGTAATGCTCAGTGCCCCTTCCTTAACCGGCGGAGCAGCGTGCTGGAGCCCCACCTCAGCGACCCCGACCGCACGGAGCTGATCGACACCTGCCTCGCCAGCGTCCTCGCCCTGCCGCCGGACCCCGGGCAGGAGAGGGACGGGATCGGTGGCGATGCCCCGCACAAGGAGGTGCGGGCTGGGCACAGGGAGCTGCCCTCCTGCCTGAGCCCGGGCACGGAGCTGGTGTGGCACAGCAGGGTGACGTGGCTTTGTTCGCTCCGAGCGCTGCCCCCAGCCACCTTCATGGCCCTGTGCCCCCCCCTCTGGCTGCCTGAGCACCTCCCCGGCTGCAGCGCGGCCGTGGGAAAGGCTGCTTTCAATTCAGCTGGGCACCTCGGGGGAAGCGAGCTGCACCATTTCCTCTGCTCAGTTATCTCCTGAAAAGGCCTGGCCCTTCTGCGCACTGATAGCAAGTGAGAAAATATGTGCTTATCAGCAAGTCCAAATGCTGCTAATAAGAGCATGAAGTCCCTCGAGGAAAAAAATCAAATGATCCTGGAAACCCTGCGGGGTAGAAGGGGCCTTTACATAACCAGCTTTTGAAAGGCTGCAGCTGCTTCTCAGTTGTGGTTGAGTGCTTAATGAATGAAAATAACATGCTGCTAATGAAGTTGTTGCAGCTGCCGGGTGGCTGCAGAGCAGCCCCTGCTCTGCAGGATCGCCTGCTGCTACTGCGGCTCCTCCAAGGTGAGCTGCGGAGCAGGAGCTGGGCTCTGGCTGTCCCCTGCTCGTGTTTGCAGGCACCTGGCTTAAATGTTGACGTTAATAATCCTTTCCTCCTTTCCCGTCCACCCCGTGAAGCTTTGTAGTTTTTATTTTTTTGGAGTTTGTCCCAAAATAAGTCCCGGAAGGAAACTATAAGCATCTTCAAAGGGCTCATTCAGCCTGGGCTTGCTGGAATTTATCCCCAGGTGGGAGAAGGACCAAATTCCCTTCTGGAAAGCGTGCTCTGAAGCATCTGTGCTGGTGGGCTCCGCTCTGGCTAGGTGCTGGCACATGGTGCTGATTGCAGCCACGTGGTGCTAACCCTTCCTACGTGCCCCAGTGCTTCCAGTTAAGGTGGATTTGTCAAATTGAGCATCAGTCCCTGCTGCCTTTTCCTCCCAACCCAGAGGTGGCTGCATCTTGGCACCCAGTGCCAGATGCCCAGATCCCTCCTCACGTGCCCAGCCTGGCTCTCTGGGATGGGGTGCGGGGCTCACATAGCCTGTAATCAGCCTTTCCTCCCTAGATACTGTACGGTGACACCCTCAGTGCCCTCAAAGACCTGCTGAAGAGCCTCCTGCAGAGGAACCTGACCCCCCACGGGCTGCAGGACATGTTTGCGGTAGGTGCAGCTTGCAGTCCTCGCTTCTCCGTGTGACACGGGTCTACCAGCCCCCGTCCTCTAGGTGCTGGGAACACAGCACGACTGCGTGCCACGGGTGGCTGCGCTGAAATACATCTTGGCTGTGCAATGCAGAGCTCCTGCTCTCCTTTCTGATGCTTTTCCCCATAGCACTTAGGACCCTGGATCAAGTCTAACAAGGAGCAGGAGCGCCAGCGCGCAGTCGAGGTCAGCGCTGCCCTGCTGGACTTCTACCTGGGCAAACTGAACGTCAGCGTAAGTGGACGCAGTGCTCGAACATCCGCCTTCCCGCTGCCTTCAGCCTCGCTGGGATCAGGCGTGTGTCCCTCCTGGGGTGGGCGCTGGGCTTTGCTGCAGCGAGGGCGTGCTTGCTGCACCCGCTGGCGGCAGCCCCGCGCTCCCCCCCCGCCAGCATGGCCGCGGTTGTCTCCCCGCAGACCGTCGTCCCCTTCTACAACCTCGGCGTGCTGATCGCGCTCTTCTCCCCACGCTGCTCCGACTCCCTGGCCAGCGTTCGCCAGCACGCGGTCGACTGCGTCTACTGCCTGCTGTACATCCAGCTGTGCTACGAAGGTGGGCACGCGGGCAGGGGGCGCGGATCCCGTCCGCTGAGGGGGGGACCTGCGAGTGCTGATTGCTGCAGGGGGGCCAGCAGCGGGGCTGGGGGGAGCATGGGTGAAGGACTCATGTTTGTCTGGGTGTCAAAAGCACTTGCAAATGCTGGAGCACAGCTGGAGCAGGCTCCTGAGCCTCCCTCAGCCTGATCTTCCTCCTCTCGCCGGGAGAGGTCAGTCCTCCCCTTGTGGTGCTGCGAGCGCAGACACGGAGGGAAAGCAGAGCCCGTGCGGTGCTGGAGGGGACTTTGGCTTGGTCCTCTCGTTGAGAGCAGTGGGTCCCTGCAGGGCAGGCACCTCTGGTCCTTGGCAGCAGCCTCAGTTCCTCAGCTCCTCCCTGGAAACTGGGCCAGCTGCAAGCAAAACCCAGCGCTCTGCAGCATTTGGAGGTCCCTTTTGGGTGTAAAGCCTGAGGAAGGCTGCGAACTGAACACTGCCTCTGAATGCAGGGTTTGCCCGGGATCACACGGATGAGATGGTGGAGGGGCTGAAGGCTCTGAAGAAAGGCCTGGAGGAGCCCGACTTCACCGTCCTCTTCCATACCTGCCACAACATTGCCATGGTAAGGCAGGGCAAAGCCAGCACGGCCCCGGTCTCTGCAGGGTGCTGGAGCTGCAGCAGGCTTCGGGCCGGGCCGGTTCCGAACAGCCACGTCGGGTGAGGGCTGCTGGGGAGCCCTGGCCTCGCCCCAGGAACCAAACCACTTCACTCTTCTCCTGCCCTGCTGCACGGGTCCCCTGGGCAGCCCAGGGGATGCTGAGGGCACCTCGCCCTGTGGGGAAGCTGCCGGTCCCCTCTGGGCACGAGGGCCCCAACAAGGACATCTGTGCAGGTGCTCCGGGGGCGCAGTGCCCCGCTGCGCTGTGGCTCAGTGCATCTGTTCAGAGGCCTGGTGTGCAGCCTGGGCTCTTCAGCCATCAGCACTCCCAGTGCTACCATCGAAAATTCACCTTGTGTAGTTAGTGGAGGTGGTTTCTGTCCTTGTTGTCTACACGCTGATGGGGAGGGACTCTGTCTCAGCCCCATAAGACCTGCACGGGGCCCCAGCGTGCTCCGGGATGGAGACTTGAGCGCATCGTGCTCCTCGTCGGGAGCTGCTGGCTGCAGCACAGCCCTCGAGGCCCCGCCGCTGGTTGTGTCCAGCTGCAGCAAGTGGTGGTTCCCGGTGCCTTCCCAGCGTGGTGCTGGTGTTGGTGAAGCAGTGAGGGGCAGCCACTGGTCCACATGTGGCATGCTCAAACCACTGCGATTTGAACAACGGGGACAGCATCTGGAGCCTGGTGGTGATGGAGGGGTGCGCACCCTGCTCCTGCGAGGGCGAGCTCTCTGGTGGCCCCTTCTGCACAGATCTCCGCAGGCACTGCTCCAGAAGGGCTTGTAGCTGTAGAGGAGCTGGTAATCCCTTTTTGTCCTGGCAGGGCTGCCATCCCCCAGATGCTGTGGCTGTAGTGATCCTTATTCCTACCAACCTTGTTACTGATTGTCCCACGCGCAGGTCCGGATGAGACCTGGGGGCTGTCCTCAGGGCGGTGGCTGGAGCAGGGTTACCAGTGCGGTTGGGTTGTCCCAGCCCATTCCAGGGGAGCCCCAGGTTGTTGGGGGCAGGCGGCCTCTTGCTTCCAAGGGGGTCTTGTCCTGTCCCTGGCTGGTCCTCCTGCAGGGCTCCGTGCCAAGGAGCAGCCACACCACCACCCGCAGCAGCACGACCGTCACCCAGGCCCTGCCAGCCTCATCGACGGGCCCGGTCTGCTCCAAGAGCGACAGAAACCCGTCGTTAACTCCGCTCGCCCTCCTCTAGGTGGTTGGGAAGCGCGTCCCTCCGGACCAGCTGATGAGCCTCCTGCTCGCCATGTTCGAGGGGCTGGCAGACCCCGACAAGAACTGCTCCCGAGCAGCCACCGTCATGATCAACTCCCTCCTCAAGGAGCGCGGGAGCGTCCTGCAGGAGAAGGTGAGCTGTGCCCGGCCTCGGGGGCGAATGTAGCCCTGGAGGGGCAGCCCTCGCCGGGTCTTGCTGCCTGGTGTCCTTACCACGTATGCAGCCCTATAACTGTGGCCCCACCTGCAGCCGGACTGCCGGGTGACGGGCTCTGCTGGTGCAGGCGGGGTGCTGCGCTCAGGGGCAGGAGCGTGGTGCCCAGCGCGGGGAGGGAGGCATTTAATGCCCATCCCAAGGGACTTGCTATCGACTATTGCTGTTGCATTTCTGGCCAGAGGAGTGCTTGCCCAGAGCTCCTTGGGGCTGTTGCTCCTGACCGTTGCCGTTTCCCCTGGGCACGTGTGCGCACGCTCTCCTCCCGCGTCCTCACGGGCCGGGGAGGCTGCGGTGCGGTGCGGAGGCGGTGGCTGCTGGCGAGGCCGGCTCCGTTCTGGCTCTCGCTCGAGTTGAGGAGTTCAGAGGAGCTCACTTTACCAGAAGAGCTCAGGCTCCCTGTGAAACCTCTGCAAGCTCTGGGGGAGCCCAGGGTTCCTGGCTGGGAAGCCAGTCTGGATGCTTGCAGGGCTTAGAGGTGCTGGACACAGAAGGCTTTTTTGTCTAATCCACTACCTTTAGGGCTAAGCTCCCCCTTTCTCCTGCGGTAATTGGAAACACCGGGTCTCTAGCCGCTCCTCAGGCTTGCTTTTGCGCTAGAGCTTCTGCTGAAGTCCTGTTCACTACCTATTAGCCTCTCTCCGACATGGGATTGCTCCAGCTTACATGACTCACCTTTTGGTCAGATCCAGTCCAGCCCAGATCCTGAAACCTGAACTGATGCTAAGCCCCGGAGTCCGTGGGGCAGACCCGCGCGCAGCTGGGGCCGGAGTGCTCTGCTGCTCTGCACTTAATCTCTGGAATTTGCTGCCAGGCCTGGTCTGTGCATGAACTTCCTATTTGTCTTAACATGCGTTTTACAGCCTGCAGTGAGTGCCGAGGTGTCTCCCTGCGTTCAGCTTGAGTTCCTCGTAGGAACTTGCTCGCTGAGCTCCTCTAACCAGCCGCGGCGAAGCTGGGGTTTAGCACGAGCGCCGGGCCAGAGGGCTGCAGCGCAGGGGCTGGGCACACCCTCGTTGGGTCTTCCTTGCCCTGGGGTGCTTGGCAGTGTCACCTGGCTCTGTGTGGCAGGGGGACACCCCCGGGGGATCCTTAGCCTCGCAGAGGTTCTGCATGAGCCCTGTGAGTGGCGAGGCCTCCCCCAGCCCGCAGACTGGCTGCCGTGTCTGGTGGTCTGCCTGCCCCTCGGTCGTGTGCTGAAGCCCTGCTGCGATTGAGGGGAAGGGGAACACATCCCGTCTGCAGGGGTGTCCCGTGGTCACCCCGGGTGCTCGCACCTCCTGGCCCTCAGCTGGACACTCTGCCTCCTCCTCCCTCAGGTGCCTGACATCATGAGCATCATCCACAGCAAGCTGCAGGAGGTGGACGAGGAGCACATCAGGAAGGCGGCCCAGCAGACGGTTTACATCCTGGCCTCCCAGCACAAGAGCGTGGTGGTGTCCAGCCTCCTGGGCAGCGCGCTGCCGTTCGACAGGTACCGCCCGGCTCTGCCGCGGTGGCCCGGCGCCTGCACGTGCTCTCAGTGCCGGGGCTTCGGAGCAGCTTTCACTTAAGCTGCAGCTAATCTTCTGGCTCCTTACCCCAGTAATCAGACCCTGCTGGAATTTCCTTTGTGCGCTCAAGGATCAGCACGTCCACTTGCTGCGGGAGCTGCCTTTCCGAGGGCTTGCTGGGCTTAGAGGCGCGAGCAGCGCGAACGAGCAGAGCTGGCCCCAGAGAGCTGAGCGTGGCTGGGTGCTCGGTGCTGCTGTACGGAGCAGGACACCCCCCCCTGAGCAGAGGCTCTCCTATTCCTCGTTCTGTAAGCCCTGCTCCGCTCCTACCAGGGCAGGCAGCTTGCAAACCACGTAGGGTAAAGCAGGACCCCTCCAGGTGCCGGTAGTAAGAGAGCCCTGAGGGTTTGGGCTGGGCAAGGCGCAGGAGGCACCGGCCGTGCTTCCCCTGGCTCACAGCGCCTGGAGCTGCTGTGAGCCACCCACGGTGGGTCTCACACCAGGGCTTGCCTCGTTGGCTCGCACCCCCTGGGCTCGCTTTGCCCTGCAGTGAGGTGCTGGCCGCAGGAGGAGCGGAGCCAGGTGGCTCGTGTCCTTGTCCAGCGGTGACGCACTCCTCGCCCGGGCGTCTGTGCCATGGGTGACGTGCCCCAGGTGGTGCCGGCGTGGGGGGGGGTGCTGGTGCTTGCTGCCCCTCGGTGTGGGGCACCAAAGCAACACTCCCCTCTCTGCTCTTCTCCAGCCACACGTGTGCCATGTGGAGGTCCCTGGCCGCCGAGCCCACCCTCACCTCGCAGATCCTGGAGCAGCTCCTGGAGAAGGTGAACAGGGACGTCCCGTACAAGGAGAGCAAGTGCTTCCTGCTGGGGAGCGGGTCCGAGCGCATCGCCACGCCGCTGCCCCTGGCCGTAAGTGTCCTGGTGCTGGCCCTGTCCCGTCCCCAGCCCCTTGAGGATGCCGGTCCCAACACCTGGAATGCTTTTTTCATTTCCTTGGCTCGGGGGGGTTGTGCCAGGCATGGACTCTGGAAATAACGCATCGCTGTGTAATGCCTATTAGAGCTAATCCACAGGCTCGTAAAAAGCCTCTCAGGTGTCCATCCTCAAGGGAGACCACTTTGCATTTTATCCCTTCAGAAAAATAAACCCAGCTTGGCAGCTTTCTAAGCAGTAAAGCAGCTGTGAAAATTTCCTCCTCCTCTGAAGAACCAAATGCAGATGGTACAGGATCGGCTGCGCTGAAAGCAAACATTCCTCCCCTCCCCGCTCTGTTTTTAACACCCCTGTATATTGTGCCGTGTAATTACGGCTTTTTAAATTGGCCGGAATAGGGCTCTGCAAACGCAGCGTGCCTGTTGTCTTCCTGCCCGTAAAACCCAAGCCCTTGGATCTGCTCCGCATCCCCAGGTACGGGCTTCAAGTCTCGCCTTCCCCTGCTGGAGACACCCGGGTTTCCAGGGGAGCAGTGCTTCTAACAGCACCCGCGGCTGGGCTGGAGCCGTGTTTGGGGTGCAGGGAGATGACGCTGGTGCTAGATGTCGGTGCTTCGTTAGGCTCGGGGCTGCAGGAGCGAGAAAAAGCCCTCTCGCTGCCTCACCAGGTTATTTACTAACAGATACCAGCGTGGTGTGGGAGATCCCCGCCTAATCCTCCTCTCCCGCGCTCTCTCTCCAGGCCACATGTGCTCTGTATGAGATCATGTCTGCTCCGGAGTCTGGGGCAGCAGTGCTGGGACTCTACGCGCCGCTGTTTGTGACTCTCCTGCTGCGAGTCAGCTGCACCGTGGGTGTTCAGCTACCGAAGAGCCTGCAGAGCAGGGAGAGGAGGAGCAGCAGCCTCAGCCCGGCCCCCCGGAGCCTCCATCCCTGCAGGTACGGGGCAGAGGGCGGCTCTGCGACCCGCCACGTGGAGCTCGGTGCCCTCGCGGTGCGCGCGGCGTTCCTGCGGGCCGGCGGCTGGGCGGCAGCACGCTGGCCACAGCGTGTTGGGTACGAAGGCCTGACCTCGGTGCTGTGGCCTGGGTCTGTTCTGTTTGTTTTGCTTCCTCCTGCGGAACAGAATCTCTAAATTGGGAAGCGTTAAACGAGCCGCTCCTGCGGCTGCGGTTAACGACGCGCTCCTTAGCCGCAGCGCCAGGGCCCTGCTGTGCTGGTTTGTGCTGCTGCCCCCGGGGGGCCGGCTCCACGGGGCTGGGCTGGGCATGTCGGAAGGGGCTAATTTCTTCTCGGGTGAGGAGAGGAGCTGGCAAGACCAAAGCTTCTGGCTTCGTCAAGTCGATGGCTGCAGCACGTCTTAGTCGTGCCAAACTACTGGCTGCTTGAGCAAACGCATCAGGGCCACGCCACCTTCTCCATGCAGACACAGCCGTGCTGAGCCCAGCGGATGTCTTGTCCTCTCTTGGTGCTTTCAGCCCCCGGTGGCCGAGGAGGAGTCCCGGCAGGGCCAGGGCCGCAGACACGGCGTGTGCTCAGCCCTCCCCTGCACACGGGGCTGCGGTCCTGCCTGGTGCTGGGCTGCGGGTGCCTGGCGGCTGGAGGAGCTGCCAGCGCCTGTGCTGGGGTGGGCGTCTGCAAGGCCGTTCTGTCTCTCTTCTGAACAAGCATCCTCTGGCTGCTGGCCCCTGCGCCTGGCTGGGGTGAGCGAGGTGCTTCGGGGTGCTGCTGGCTCCCCCTGCTCCGGGGGCTCCTGCCCCAGCCTTGCTCAGGGCCAGCTGGCGCTCTGCTGCGCGCTGGTGTAAGCACAAGGTTTCAGGCTTTGTAAAATTAGTGGGACCAGCCTTTAATGAGCTCTTCCTTTATAGCCTGGGAGCATGCATGTGCACCTAGGGTGGCAGGGATCCCGGTGGCAGCGGAACTCCCTTTCCTGTGCAGGGCTCACGTCAGCACTTGCTAGGCCGGGTGGCTTGGGCTTCTCTCCTTGGTCTCTGCGTGATCCCAACTTGAGCAAAACCTGGGCAGTTTGGTTTCCTCCAGCCCAGACCGTGCCCAGCGCTGACACTTCATCGTCAGAGGCTGTGTAAGCAGCTCTCGCAGGGTAGCAGAGAGAAGCTAGTCCCTTCGGCTTCAGATTGCGCCGTGCAGGACAGAGCCACGCAGCGTGCCCGCGGGCTGGGTGTCTGCCCGCTGGTGCTGTGCTCTGCAGTGCAGCCACCCTGCCCCAGTGCGTGGGGTCTGGGCCGAGCTCCCCAGGCTTGGCAAACGCCTTCATGTGGCCGCATTGAGCGCCGAGCTCAGAGCGGCGGGCGCTGCGCTGCTCTCCGCGGACAGCAGCTGCTCTGTGCTGCGGGGACAGGCAGGGCGTGCTCAGCGGCTGTTTGGAAAAAAAAAAAAAAAAAGTGGTGCTGTAAAAATGACAAACCCAGGTGAGAATCACTGCAGCTGTGAGTAATCTGCTGGAGCCAGACTGTCGGGTGCAAACACCAAAGGGTGCCCGTTGGTTTGGAGCAGCGCGTGCTGGCGGATGCACGCAGCCCCGTGCACCCGTCCTCTTCGGAAGGGGGAGCCCAGAGGACATCTGCAGGGGAGGCTTGGCCCTGCCTGCAGAGGAAGGGGCGGACGTGGCACCCCTCTGCCAGATCCGAGTCCCGTGCCAGCCATTGATCCATGTCGCTGCTGAGCACTGTCAGTTCCTGCTCGTTTCCCGCAGTGCCTTGGCACCAGGAGAGGTGCGAAGTCGTGAAGGCAGAGCCAGCACAGGGCTGCGGGGCTCTCCCCCCCGGGCTGCAGCGTGTCCCTGTCCACCGGCAGGAGGCTGGCTGGACAGGATGGCCCCGTGGGTCCCTTCCAACTGGGGATGTTCGGTGGTTCTGTGGCTCACCCGTGGGGCTGCCAGGCTCCTGGGTGCGGGGGCAGCGCGAGCCCCATCCTGCTGGGGCAGAGGGTGAAGTGTCGGCTCGCCAGCCTCTGCCTGCGCCCTGCCCGGCTCAGTCGTGGTGCTCCTGCCATGCCGAGCAGTGCCGGGGCTGCTCTGCTCTCCTGTGCCTCTGGGCTGCCGGGGCTGTGCCGGAGCGAGGAGCAGGGCTCGTCTCTGCAGCCCGTGGAGCTGGCGTGGATGCGAGTGCGATGCTCGCGCCGCACACGGCCGCTCCCCTGGGGGGGCCTCGTGCAGTGGCTCTGGGGCCGGGCCAGGCACTCTTCCCGGCACTCACCCTGTGTCCCTCCGTGCCGGCTGCCGCTGGGGCTGGTGCCCGAGGCAGCACCGGTGCCCTTAGCATTCGGCCCTGCCTCCGACAGCTCATGTGTCGTGGCAGCCCTGGCGTCGTGGCCCTGGGTGCCCTCATCCTGCTGCAAAGGGTCCGGCTGACGAGTGTTGCTTACGTTTGCTTTAAAGCACATTAAATCTGTGGAGATGCTGGGGTGAAGCCCGTGACCGAGGCAGCAGCAGCAGGAGGTGCTGCAGCCTGGCCAGGCCTGCCATGCCTGCGAGGCCCTTGGTCGGCTCGGTGTCTGAAGGCTCCCCTGCGGGCGGAGGCTGTGCCCTGGTTTTCAGGCTTGGTTTTCTTACAGGCTATTATTAGCCTTGGGGAAAAAAACAAAGCCTGGAGGAGCGCACAGAGACACCAAACACAGTGGCGGGGAGTTAAAAGGGCTCTGGCATCACTCGCCAGTTCATTTGTCAAGTCCCAACGGCGAAGAGCTGCCGCTTCCTCGCCCCGGGCGCGGCGGCGTGGGCTGTGCTGAGCAATACCCTCCGTCTGCTGGGCACGCGGTGGCGGCCCCGGTTCCATCGCGGAAAGCTCCTGCTCGCTCAGAGGGGGACTTTTCCAGCCCGGAGATGTGATGAGTGGAAACAGGTTGTTATGCTGGATGGCAGGGCTGCTATCTGATTAGCATTTTATTTAGACCACATGTTAGAACAGAATTAAATGAACCTGATGTGTCGGAGGAGCGGGCTGGAGCACGGCTTGCCCTGCCGCCGTTCCTGTGCCCGTGGTGCTGGCAGCTCCCTGCACCCGTGGCACTCGGCCTGTCCCCTCGGGGCGTTTCTGCGGGGGGCTTCACGCAGAGCCCCGGACCCGGAGCGGACACCCCTGCTTCCTCTGTGGCTTTGGGTTGCGCGTCCAGAACTGTCTGTTCTCATCGCGCTCTTCCCCGTTAACGACTCCTGGAAAAGAGGCACGGGCAGATCCCAGCCAGACCCCGCACCAGAGCCGCGAGCAGGACTTAAGGAAACTTGAAGCAACTGGTTGCCTCCCAGGGAAGGAGGCGTAGGAGCCAGGAACTGCTGCTCTTCCTCCAGAAGTGTCTGGACGACAAGCAGCACTCGGGACGCAGACCAGGACACGCTGAACTATTGCCGTGGCTGCTCCTCCATCGTTTGGGCTGGGCGAGCCCGCGTGCCCCCCGGCCATGGCTTCAGTTCCTGTCCACGTGCACTCCACTGATCCCGAGAGCGAGCCTTTGGGGTGCAGGAGCCCCTGGATACTGCAGTGAGAAAAGCTGATGTGCTGGCAAGGAAGCGGGAGGGAGTCAGCGGCTCCCGGGTACCCGTGTTGCAGGCAGCACCGGCACGGGAAAGGGAGAGCCCCCATTGTGTCCCTGCAGCCCGCGGGGAGGCAGCCTCCTTCCTCCTCCCCTCCTCTTCCTCCCCCATCTCACCACCGAGCGGGGCAGCCAGCTTGGTCCAGGGCTTGCTGGGTGAAGCGGGGAGGCCGGTGCTGCGGGGAGGCCGGTGCTGTGGGGGTGTCCTGGCCGCTGCCATCGCCAGGACTCGTCTGAGCGTGGGTGTCCTGGTGACGCTCGCTCTGCTCCATCAGCGCCCTGCCACCACGCTGCTGGCACACGGTGTCTGTCCTCAGGAAGGAAAACGGCCCTCGCTGCAGCTCCCCGGACGGGGCTGGCACAGCTGTGCCCGTGCTGGGTTTCCTGGTGCTGTTTCTCAAGTCTCAGGTGCTGCTGCAGAGCAGCGCTGCCCTGGCTGCCCCCTGTTCCCCAGGGGTATTGCCGGGGGGCAGGAGGGTGCTGGCAGCCGCGGGCCCCTTCCAGAAGTGGCTGGGGCCGGGGGCAGGGGCCAGCAGGCTGCTCTCAGGGCCGCGCGGCTGCTGCGTGGGTGCAGGCAGGTAGCTGGGGCCGCGTGTCCATGAAGTCATTGCTGATGGATGGAGGGGGAAGAGGCTTTGTCCAACGCGCAGAAAAAACGCCGAGATGTGAAATTCCAGCCTCGTCCCAGGAGCTGGTTACAATATCAAAGCAATTTCCTGTCCGCGTTTTGAGTTCTGAGTCTCCATGATACTTAAATGCCAAAGAGAGATGGTAAAGGTGAATATGATAGCTTGGCAGGAAAAGGAGTTTGGAAGACACAGGCTTTTGTTGGAAAGGAAGGAAGTGTCTATAGGACGCTGTGGAAAAAGCAAAGCTTGCGAGCGAGTGCTCGGGCCGTCTGTCCCGCAGGAGCCGCCTCGTGCCGTGGTGGCTCGCTGGCCCCGGGCTCCCAGCCCCCGGTGCCGTGAGGCCGAGCCAGGAGCTTGTGGGGAGGCTCGAGGCGAGTGGGGGCTTGGCTGGGTGATGGCCCCCGAGAGCCAGCGCCGGGCTGGGGCCGTGCCCTCGCCTCTTGGACCTCATCCGTAGCCACAGAGCTGGTGGGAAGGTCCCCAGCCCTCGCTGGGCTCTGTCTTCTGCCGGAGGCTTTCTTGCTGCTGTTTTCGTGTGCTGCAAGAAAAATCCCACCCTGGCTTTCTTGGGCTAAGCTACAGCTTCACCTGTGCGCACGCGAAGCGCTGAGGCTTGTGCAGGTTTCCTGCTGTGCAGAAACGTGAGCGGTCCCCACGGTGCCCTGCCTGCTGCTGCAGGAGGGTGGTGGTCCTCGTCCCACAGCTGGAGGCGAGGCTCTGGGGTGGGGGGATGCCGACAGCGAGGACAAGGGCCCAGGAGTGGGCTGGGGGCGTACCAGGGCCTGCTGGTGTAGCCTGCTGGATAAGGCTGTGAAGATCGGGTCGGTCTTGTCAGCAGGATGGGAGGCTGGTTGGGGCCAGGGGTGCTGGATGCTGGTGGTGCTCGGGGAAGGTTCCTGCCTGCCCTGGGGGCACTGAGAGCATGGGGCTGGGCGGAGGTGTGGGCACGGATCTGCTGAACACCAACACAGGTTGTCACCGCGGCCTGTGCAGCCTCTGCAGGGCCGTGCTGCTCCGATCGTGGGGGGGGGTGGTGGTCTCTGGGGGGGTGGTGGTCTGTGGGGGGTGGTGGTCCTTGGCACTAGCCATGGTGGTGGTCCATGGCTGGTGGTCCTCAGCCGCTGGCTGAGCAGCAAGGCGCTCAGCTGGAGGAGCTGCCAGGAGTCAGGGTCTCCTGCTCCAAGTGTGTCAGGGTACGTCAGGAGACCTTCCCTCTGCACCAGCTCCTGTACAACGCAGCAGCCAGGGTTTTATTCCAGGCTGCTGGGGGGGCTCTTTGGGATCAGAGGCTGCCGCCTCGCTCCGAGGAAGGACCTCGCTGGAGGCCCGTGCAGGTCGCTTTGGGGTTTCAGCTGCAGCAGGGAGGCGCCGCAGCCAGCTCGCAGGTGGCAGCAGGTCGGGCTGGCTCTGCCTGAACACGGGCTGAAAGCCCCTGAGGTCCGTGTAGCTGGGCTCCCGGGCACTGAAAGCAGGGCTCCTCTGTGTACCGGCAGGTTGGTGTGGGCAGATGGCGGGGGATACTCCAGCCTAAGGTTTTATTTAATTAGTAGTTAATTCCTGGTTGTCCAGGAGCCTTCGTGGTGCAGGGATGCTCAGAGCTCGCGGGAGGACTCTCCTCCAGGCAGGGCTTTGCACAAGAGCTGAGCGAGCTGGCTCAGTAAGCGATGGTGCTCCTGCTTTTCCATTTCCATCACTGACGGATCCAGGTGGATGTTCCTCCATGAGTGCCTGTCCGTGGGCTCTCCCGGATGGGTCCTGTGGTGCAGACATCAGGCTTGGGCGTCGCCTGCGCCACTGTGCAGGGCTGTGAGGGCAGCGTGGGGCCAGGCAGCTTCTGCTGGGGTTCGTGGCGGGTGCTGGGTGGCTGCGGATGGAGAGGTCCTCGTGCTTTGAGCACTGGAAGTGCCTGTGCCGAGGAGCAAAGCAACCCTGCTCTGTGCTCCTGCTTGTCTCCTTTCCTGCTCTTGGTGCGTTGTCATGGGCAGATGCTCGGCTTTAGCCCTTGGTGATGCTCTGCTCGGCGAATGCATCCTCGAGGCACTTGTCCCCGGGGAACCCCAGACCTGGCTGCAAGGGAGGGTGCGGACAAATGCAGCACAGAGCCACCAAACGCTCCAGGTCTGGCTGTGGTGGGGTGTGTTTTCCATGCATGCGGTGGGTGAGCGCTTATTTTCCATCATTATTCTCAACTTCGGACACAGGAGAGCAGAGATCGCATGTCCCGCGTTAAGGAAGGCCGGGGTGTCCTGCCGCAGAGCCCTGGGGTGCCCGTGCCCTGCAGCCCTGTCCCTACACGTCCCCGTCCCCCGTCACCGCAGCCCAGCCCACTCCTTCCAGAAGCCAAACTAGCAGGCGCCCAAGTTGTAAGCCGAAAGACCTTTGTGTTGAGACACCCTTCCTAAATCATGTTTTCTTCGTGTGTGTGGTAAATACATTCCTCTTGCTCATATTGAAGGCTAAGATTTATCCATTACTTATATTTGTTTTGTTTTGACAGGATAATGTATGGTTCCCATATGTTGCTCTGTGCTCGCAGCAAAATAATCCCTACCTATAAAATATTAATGCAAAAAAACCCTCCTTAAAGTAGTTCTGGACTTCTTTACTTTTCAGCCTATTGTCTTGGATCACTTTAATGGCAAATGTCACGGTGCAAATGGAAGTAGCAGTGAGTTATGGGTTTGTCTCGCTCCAGCTGAAGCTCGCTCAGTCCTCGGGTGCCTCTGCACCAGCCCCTGTCCCGGCGCTGCCGCGTGCCGGGCTCGCCCCTTGGGCCGCGGGCGGCTCGTGCCGCGGCGTGACGGCGCGGTGCTTCTCTCCCCAGCTGCGCCGTGGAGACGCTGAAGGTGATGCTGGCCCGGGGCGGCAGCGAGGCGGTCACCAGGGCTGTGGGCAGTGCCGGCGGCTGGGACCTGATGGCGAGTCCAGAGAGGCACCACGACGGCATCGCCGTGCTGGCCGGGTGAGACGCGCCGCTCCCGCTGCTTCTCCTCCGGCACCGGTGGTGGCGTGGCCGCGGGGACCGGGTGTGCTGCGTCCCGGGGCAGCTGCGATGCTTCGCAGCCCTTGCAGGGTCCCGAGGGGTTCCCGGGGGTCAGGGTGGGACCGCCGGTGGGGTGGCCGGGCCCAGGCCCCGTGCGCTGGAAGCAGCCCGGGCAGGGGGTGACTCACTGTCGGCCTCTGTCTCGCCCGATGCCTGGAGGTCAAAGCGGGGGAAAGTGCTCGTTACTGGTGTGATCGGCCCCGGGACTCGCTGCTGGGGGGGTGGGAGCGTGGACGGGCGCCAAGGGCTGAGCAGCGGTGCCGGGAACACGGTCAGGCTGGATGCAGCCGATGGCTCAGCTCCCTTTGGGCTGAGCATCCCACGAGTCCTGCTGCCACGTGCCTGCCACCCCGTACTGCCTGGTGCCCATTGCCCCGGCTCGCCAGGAGGAGGCCGGGGCTGTGCAGCAGCGTCTCGGGCTCATCAGCAAAACCTCTGCTGGTCTCGGCTGCTTTGATGAGCTTGTCGAGGCTGTGCCCTTCTAACGAAGGTGTGACAGATACTGAACGGTCTTGGGTGGATTTTTTTTCTTTTTATTTTGCTGCTGCTGAAATGCCCACGCCGTTCACCAGGTGCTGCAGCAGCACCCAGCCCCTGCAGACAGCTGGCTGCAGGCTGGACATCCCCTGCCTGCCCTCCCTGTGGCTGCTGCGCGGCCCCGTGCCGAGGGCAGTGGGGCCGTGCTGGCACAGGAGCGCCCGCAGGGACGGCCCCGGCCCCGGTCCCGATCGGCGCGGCCTGGTTCAGCTCGGGACTCCGCTGTCCCTCCACCCAGCGCAGTTAATAGCTCTTGGACGGCTGAGGAGGAGACGACCGGTTTGGGATTTTCCAGCATTCACAGAAATGCTTTACTGAGCCTCCTGAACGCTTGTGTGTCTCATCCCAAACGAAACCCGTCCCTCCTGGCCAAGCTCTGCTGGAGCAGCCGCTGCGGCTGCGGTGCCCGACCCAACGGGGGCTTGGAGCTGGGTGCCCCCCGTGGCTCGTCCCCAGGCCAGCCAGTGGCAGGAGGGAGGTGGTGGTGGCAGGCTGTGCTGTGCCTGTCCGAGCAAAGCGTGGGCCGAGCCGCGGGCAAGAGATGCTTCGCTGCCCGGTGCGGGACGGGTTAACGTGTTAGTTACCTTGTGAGCAGCCCCGCAGGGGTGGGACGGAGCAGGGATGGGTGCAGGGCCGGGTTTCAGTGGGGGCAGCGTGGGTCACCCTGCCAGCAGCCCTGGGCACGGACATGAGGATGTGAAGATGGTCCCCGCTTGTGCGGTGCTGCTGGGGCGAGGGGAGCTGCCCGCAGGGCTCGGAGCTGCCCTGGGCTTTGGCTGCCCGTCCTGCTGGCCCCGCAGGAGCTGTTAGCAGAGGCACGTGGTGGCTGCCCGGCTGCTGACACCCCATGGTGCGGGGCTCGGTGCCAGCGCTTCACCGCGCTCTGCTCGTGGGTCCCTGGGTCTACGGGCACAGGAACCTGCTCTGAGCACCCCGCGGTTCCTGGCCACCGATGACCCCGGTGCTATAGATCTGGGGGGCTGGTTTGTTCCCAGCGCTGAGTTCCCTTCCTCTCGCTGCCGAGTTTTGCACCGTTGTTTGCGCGGGCCGAGCCCGTCCCCGCAGAGCGTCCCGGTGTGGGTGACACGGCCCCTTCTGTCCGCAGCGCCATGGCACGCCACGCCGGGCCCAGGCTGCCCCTGATTGTGAAGAACCTCGTCCCGACGCTGAGCAGCGTGTTCGACAGCCAGAGGATCACCACCACGGCCTTCTTTGCCGAGGTGAGGAGGGGAGGTGGCTGCTCCTGTCTGTCCGTCTGTCTGTCCGTGCCCGGCTCCGGTCAGGAGGCAGCGGGGACGAGGGTTGCCCTGCAGCGGGGCCGTGCCTCCGCTCGCGGCACGGCGCAGCCGCGAGCTGTCCTCCTCGGCTTCCCGACCCTCTGGCAGAGGGGATGGCAGAGAAGAGCGTGCAGGAGTCCAACTCTTAACGCATCACTGCAGTGAGCCAGCAAGCCATAACTCCCTCCTTACGTACCACCTTAAGGAATGAGGTGACTCAAGTCCTTTCCTCTGGCGCAGGGCAGCGCGGCCAGCAGACGGTAACACTAGCTGCGCGTACATACCACCTTAAAGCCCTGGGCCACTCGAGGAGTGTTTGTTACATAAAGGAGCACCTTATGCCAACAATGCAGAACTATATCCCTGCTTATAAACCACCTTTTAAATTCTCAGCTGCTTAAGCAGCCTGGGATTAAGGCACTGTTTTTATTTTCTGTTTGGCTGGGGGAGCTGACGGCCCTGCTCTTGGATCCCGTCCCAGAATCTGCTTTAGTTTTGGAGTGTGGTTGGCTCTCTGCATCCTTAAAGGGTTTAAAATAGCAGTTTTGCCTCACCATGGAGCTGGAGGGGAAGGAAGCAAATGCCTGTGTCTCCCTCTCTCAAAACTGATGAGGTGAGAGCTCAGTCCCTTTTCTCGCAGCCGTGCCAGTGACGGAGATGACAGAGTGGAAGCGAGGAGGGGAACGGCCACGGGGCTGTGGCAGTGGGGACTCGCGGCACCAGGCAGCGCAGGGCCAGCACGCTGCAGCCGCTGTGCCTTCAGCCCTCTGTGCCTTCAGCCTCTCCGCAGGCGCTGGGCAGAGGTGCGGAGCGCTGCCCTGGGATGCCCTGGGTTAAGGGGCTGGATAAGGGGCTCCGTGCCAGCCCCGAGGGCAGCTCTGGGGTGCTGGCAGCCCCTCGCTTGCAGCCACCAGCTCCCCCACATCTGGCTGTGGGTGCTGCGCCTGGGGTCCCCGGGGCTCCCAGCGTCTCCCCGCAGGTTGCTGAAGCCCAGCACCAGGCCGGAGCAGCCCCCGGGAGCCCCTGCTAAAGGCAGCGCGGCCGCCTCGCAGGTCGTTAACCCCGGCGTGCCCCTCCTGTGCTGGGCTGGCGCCGACCCTGCCGCTGCAGGCAATTAACGGCCTCCCCAATTAATGGCCTCCCCAGTTAACAGCCTCCCCGGCTCACTGGGGACGAGCCCCGTGCTGTTCCGCGGAGCCCGTCCATGTCCACGCATGGCTCTCCCTGCAGCCCCAGGGATGGGGTCAGGGGGAGAGCAGCCCCATCGGCTCCATCCAGCCGGGGGTCCTGAATCACCCCCCAGCTCCATGCCTCCGAGCACTCCCGGGGCTTGGCACGGCTCGCCAGGAGCTCTGGTGCTGGGGATGCTCCCGGTGCTGTGCTGCTCGGCTGCTGCGCAGCCTGGCGGGACGTGCTTCAGCTCTCGGGCCCTGCAGGGAGCCCGAGCTCTTCCCCGCTGCCCTCAGCTCACCCCGGAGGTGGTCTTGCACCTCGGTCCTGCTCCGGGGGGACGCAGTTGTGTCCCTTCTGACTGTCCTGCGTCATCCATCCCTGGAGGTCCTTGACTTACGTGTTACAAATCACTGCAGGTTCCCCAAATCTGAGCACCTGTGTAGGGGCGTGAGGGCTGCCCCAGATGTACGTCTGGATGACCTGAGCATGGAGTTAGGGTCTGAGAGAACTGGGGACAAACCAAGTCTGCCTTGGGCTCTTTCCCAGAGTAACGGAATAAGAGCACCTGAATGAGAGGCATCAGCTCCCTTGTGGTTTGAGGGGTTACTGTCCTGTCACTGCTGATGCTCTCTCCTGCTTCAGCTCCTTAATAGCAACGTGGTGAATGACCTGATGCTGCTGGAGACCGTGATGGATAACATGACGGGGCGGCAGAAGGACCCCTGCATGCTGGTGCGGATGCTGGCTCTCCGGGGGCTGGGCAACATCTCCTCGGGGTCACCAGAAAAGGTGAGAGCAAACTCCATGGCACGCTGCCTGAGAGCCCTTTTGGGGCAGGCTCCCAGCTGCTCTGAGAGATGTCTGTAAAAGCCTGGTTTGGAGGAGAGCGTGGCAGCTGTGGGGGGACCGGCTGGCCCGAGCAGGGGTCGTGCTGTGGGGCCGCCCCCAGCAGCAGCAGCAGCATCACGCCTGCGGGAGACGTGTCGGCCCGTTGCCCTTTCTGCTTCCTGCTGCTCTGGTGTCTTTACCAGCTGATAAATGGATCCTTAAATACAGTTATCTCCTGTCCCGACGGTGGGATTCAGGCAGGCCAGAATTAGTTTTCCAGACCTCCGAAGTGCTGTGGTCGGGGCAGCTCATGCCGGAGGCGCGTCCGCTGGAGTGCAGGGATGGGATACTCCGTGTCCACTGCCTTTTGCTGGGGACCTGCAGTCACGGCTCTGTCCCGTGAGGTTCCAGGTTCAACCCTGTCTGGGGCGTGGCTGCTCGACCCCGTTCCTGCCCGGCAGACGTGGGATTGCTGCAGTGCGTCCTGCACCGGGCTGCCCACGCTCTGCCTACCTGGTCCCAACAGCAGCAGCATGGGGCTTGGTGGGCGTCTGCTCCGTGCTGTGCCAAACTCTGGGAAGGGGTCGTGGGCGGGCCAGCCCTGGACAGACAAATACACCACTGTGAGCTGCCACTAAAATTTAGGCAGCTGCTGAAAATACCGTTCTGCTGGCGTAGCCTGGGCAGAGCTGCTGATAGCGCCCGATGCTCTGCTCTGCGTGAGCCGCAGCGCTGCTGTGGGCAGCAGCTGGGGAAGCAGGAAGCCAGCAGCGCTGTGAGGAAGAGGAGGGCTGCAGTGAGCCTCATACAACGCGGGCAGGAGCAGTGATAATCTGTTGCTGGCTTCCCTGCTGCATCCAGCAGGAGCAGAGCTCAGTGCATCTGGGTTTCCCACGTGCCAGGGCCTGGGAGAGCTGCCCCCGTGTCACTAGGGTAGTGCCTCCCGAATCTGCAATCAGCTGGGAGCAGGGTGGCTGCGTTTAACGTTAGTGCTGCAGTTGCTCCTTCCCTTACCTGCTAGAGCGACCTGGAGCAATGCCGACCTGGCGTGGCCGGTGGGCTCAGGGGACGGCAGTCCCTTCCCGCACGTCCCCGTGGCGCAGGGTCGCGATGCGATGTTCGTTCCCAGCCGTGTTCCGTGAGCTGCACTGGACAGCGCAGCCTGATTTGCAAAGCTGAGCGCTCAGAATTAAGCGATGGCAGGCTTGATGTGGCTTGCGCAAACTTAATTTCCCCCTTTGCTGCTTGTGCACTGGCTCTAATTACGCAGCGAAATGCTGCGCCGATCGCTCCAGCGGGAGGAGAAGCGGTGCCTGCGGTGAGCAGTTGCCGCGTGCAGTGACTGGCCTGTGCCGAAGATGCATTGCGCTCAGCAGCTGTAATTTAATTTAATTCCAGCTCCTTCTCTCTGGAAGCAAGGGTGAGGCAGGAGCTCGCTGCGGGGCACTGCTCAGTGATCAGGTCACTGACTTCTGGGAACGCTGCGTTTGGCTCGTCCTGCTTTAAGAAATGACCCTGAGTTAGCGGGCCGGGTCCCCTGCCTGGTGCTGGTGCCATGGCACAACCTAGGCATGACAGAGCCCGTCCTGGCCCCTGGGGATGGCCAAGCAGGGCCGGGTCCCTGCCAGGCGAGCACTCCTGCCATAGCGAGCACTCCTCTCCTGCTGCCCTTGCAGGTCCGGAAGCACGGGGCCAAGCTGCTGGCGTCCATGGTCAACGGCATGGACGACAAAGACGACCCCCACAACCTGGTTGCGCTCGAGGCCATGTCCAGTCTATCCAAGCTCCTGGATCACTTGGAGGAGAGAGACATCCAGTCCATGCTCCTCCACATCGCCATCAGGATCCGACCCTTCTTCGACAGCGTAAGGGAGCCTGGGGGACAGAGCTTGTGCCTTTGTCATGTCTAAAACAGCTTGTCCGATGAGCCAGGGCCTGCTTGACAGATGGGTTCCATCCCCAGTGGGCAGCAGGGTCCAGGCTGTGCTCCGTGGGTGCTGGGGGACGGGGAGGGGGCCAGGTCTCTGCAGGCATCTGTCCCGCAATGTTCCGCTGCTCTCAGTGGTCTCTGTGCGTCCCCCAAACCCCTCCAGCATCACTGCCAGCTCCGCCACGGCACGGAGCAAGCCGAGTGCAGGATCCTGCCCCCTGCTGCTCCGGTGCCACCCTCGGGGAGCACCCCAGCCCCTGCAGCACCACGCTCTGGCTGCGGAGGCTCCAGTGGCTCTCCCCAGCCTGAGCAAAACCGCAGCCAGGCGTTACCCAGCCCCTCTCCCAGCTGTGCACCCCCCCCAGGCAGGCAGAGCTGGACGTGGCACGGAGACCCCCATCCCTGAGTGGGCTCAGTGCCCCCCGGGTGTCCCCTGCTGTGGGGCTCCGGTGCAGGCAGTGGTTGGAATTGGGGATGTAGGGTTTGGGGGCTGTGCTGTTGGGGAGTCAGAGGGAAGGGGTGAATTCACACCCCAATGGAGTTCCCTGAGCCCTGCTCGTCCCCTGCCTGCAGGAGCAGCCCGGCCTCCGCCAGTCGTCCATCGTGCTCTTCGGCAACCTGACCAAGTTCAGCGAAGACGACTGCGAGGCTTTCTTCGAGCAGATCCTGAACGGGCTGGTAACGCTGCTGCTGCACCTCCAGGACCCCAAGCCTGAGGTTGTCAAGGTGAGTGCCCCGCTGCCCACCAGCGGGCACCAGGGAGCCCCTCCAGCGTGGGGTACCAGCCTGGGAAGGTCACGAGGCGCTGAGCCCCCCGGCACACGCTGCAGCCTCCCCCTCTCTGTGCCGCAGGCTTGCAAGTTTGCTCTGCGCATGTGCGGCCCCAACATGGGCTGCGAGGGGCTCTGCGACATGTTCCTGAACCACCTGCGGGAGGACAGGAGCCTGCACTACGGGGAGTTCATGAACAACGTCTGCAAGCACCTGGTGAGCGCAGCCAGAGCCCGCGGTGCCGGTGCTGGTGCTGCCCATGGGGCTTGTGCTGGGGCTGCCGAGTGGGATCCTTGGGGTCCTGCCCAGTGCCCCTGTGTCCTTACGGGGACATTCCCCCTCCCAGCCCAGTGTCCTGGGTGATGTTCAGCCTACCCAGCACCTCTGGGCTTCCAGGAGATGGTGCCAGTGCTGCAGGCAGCCGGCCTCGTGCCCTGCGTGACTCCTCTCCTGCCGCTTCTCCCCCAGATGCAGAGCTACCCGGAGATGCTGAATCGCCTGATTTTAACCAACCTGTTCTACTTCAAGAGCAACTGGGTGGACATCAGAGCAGCTGCGCCTATGTTCATTGGTAAGTCCTGCTCCCAAGCCTCTTGGGTGCAGTGTGGGTCTCCTCTTCCTAAAGGCTGGACGTGGCCGTTGGGGGTGTCCTGGGGAGGCGTTTGGTGCCTGCTCCGCAGGGTGTGCAACATCTGCCGTGAAAGCCCGTGGCCAGGGCATACTGCGGGTTGGGTGAGCACACACCGGAGGCAGCTCCTGAGCAGACCCTGTCCTGCAGCAGCAGTGGCGTGCCTGAGGGCTGCACAGACCTTTGCTGGACCTAGACCAGCTCATCCCATCGTTGTAAAGATTTCCAGACTCAGCTCGCAGCATGCGGATGAGGTTACGGTGAGGTGAGCAGTGCGTGTCACTGCTTTATCGGCCAGAAGTGCTGCCTCAGCCCCGTGCTGTCAGCTCGGAGCAGTTCTGTGGTTGTGGCTGAGCCGTGTAACAGGGCAGGTGGTTCAAGCAGGAGTCATCCAGCAGTGCTGCTCCGTGCCCCGACCCTGGTTTTGGTGCTGCCCCTGCTAAAGTGGGAGCTGCAGATGCATCCCAGCACCGAGGGACATCTGGGGCTGCTCCCGAGGCTTCACATCTCTCTCTGGAGCTCTCAACTCCTTTTTGAGGATATGGGTAGCAGCCAGCCTTGCTCTTACCCATGTAATATTGCAAGTGGTGTGAGGTTGTGGTGCTTTCAGTGGAGACCTCGGCTGCGCTGCAAGCAGACGTGCCGAGAAATGATTTAAGTGAGCTACTGGAGCTGCAGGAGGCAGAGGTGCTGGTGGGAGCCTCCTTAGGGCACATGTTAGCTGGGGCGGTGTGTGCACAACGGATATGTGGCCCCCATGAGCCCTTGTTGCTGGCTCTGTGACTGCACAACGTGCGGACAGCAGGGACGAGTGACCCGGCGCCCTGCGAGCCTCTGTGACCTCCTTCGTCGGACTTGGGGGTTCCCAGCGGGGTCCAGACCAAGCCCTGACACTGAGCTCCTTCCTCAGGCTTCCTCGTGCTGCACGTGGACGAAGACCACTGCCAGCAAGTGGACCTGGACCAGCTCATATCGGGTGAGTCGGTGCCCATGCCTTGCACTGCCGGGGAGCAGGGGCTGGGGGTTGGAGCCGGAGCCCAGCCCCATGAGTTTGGGCTCCCCAGCGTGGGGCCGTGCCGTGCCCTAGGCGCCTGCTGCACTCTTGGGTGACGGGGCCGTGGCACGGGCAGCACCGTGGGATCCCTGGGAACAGCAGCTCAGGGCCTTGAGACCATCACAGAGGGATGGGGTTGCGATGGGACCCTGCTCCCTCCCAGATGTGCTGGGATCCAGCACTGCCTGCAGCCAGTGCCTGGACGCATCCCTGGGTGTGCAGGGGGACTCGTGAGGGCACAGGAGACGGAGCTGCGGCCAGGATGAGCCCAGCACCTGCAGGCACAGGGGACCGGGGCTGGCAAGTGAAGGCGCTGCCACAGGCCAAGCTGTTGGCACGGGGATGCTGCAGCAGGAGCAGTTTGCGGACTGCGGGCAGCGGCGTGAGCGGGTCCCGGGGCCGAGGCTGCAGCCCCTGAGCGCCGACCCCGCAGCACGGCCCCGGTGCTGGTCGGGCACCCTCCCCGGGCACCGCCTGCAGCTCGCGTGGCATTTGCAGCGGCTTAGCGTAAGCAGGAGGGGACTTGCAGTGTTTGTTTGCAATGTGTTAACTGTTAAAAGGCAGAGCTGAGGCTCGTTATGAAGGGCTAATAAAAAGTCAAATTGAAGCTGGTGGCATTTTGGAGCAGAGTTAAGTAATTTTCCTGGATTTCAGGGATTTTTTCCCTGTCACTAGTGACCTCATAGTATATAGTAATGCATGGAAACTTTTGGATTGTTCCAAGAGAGCTTAAAAAACACTAAAAAAGGAAAAACTATCTTTCCGTTGGCTCCCTGAGCCCTTCCAGAAGAAAGAGGCCTGTCTGTTTGAAACAAGTGAAAGATAATCTGCGTGTGTGTGAGTAATAGCTGGAGTGAGCAGGCCTGGCTTGGGTTGCGCGAGCTTCCCGTATTGAGTGGATTAGTAGAGCGGGGTCCGGGGAGGGCTTCGGGCTCTCAGATTTACAGCCCGCCCCGGGGCACCCCCGCGGCCGGGACAGCGAGGCAGGAGGATGCCGCGAGCAGGAAGCGAGCTGGCACATAAATCAGGGGAGCCTCGCTCACCGCGGGAGCGGGGGGATTTGGAGGGAGGCGAGGGCTCTCCTGCGCCGGGTAAACAAGCTACTGGAAAAATATTATTATACTTTTACTGCTAGGAAAAACTACCTGGATTGTTTTCTTACTACCGGGAGCTGTTCCAGGCATTAGGAAATCGTGCTGATAGGGGAGGCTTGGCCCGGCGAGCGTCTGCACAGCCGCGCAGACCCGCAGAGGCTCGGCACCTGGCTCCAGCCCCAGACCCCCGTGCTGGGGCCCTTCCCCTCCCCAGGGTGCTGCAGGAGGGGCCCCCGGGTCGAGCCCTGACCCCACGCCCCAGGGCAGGGCCAGGTCTCAGTGCCCTGGGCTCCTGGAGGGGGTCCCAAGAGGATTTAGGGTGCCTCTGCTTCCCCGGGCATGTATGAGCTGGGGAAGGGGCTGGTGGGGAGCCCCAGGGGCAGCTCTGGGGCCTGAGCAGGATTTCACCCTCCCTGTGCCCTGGAGGAAAGCCAGGCTGTGGCTTCGCCCCGGGCACGGTCCCAGCCTGGGGCCGGGGTGAGCGGCCGTGCCCCCGCAGCCCCCGGCATGTCCGTGCTCTGCTCCTTCCAGCCCTCAACCTGCTCCTGAAGGACCCCGTCCCCGCCGTCCGCATGAAGGTGGCAGAGACGCTGGGCCGCCTCGTCAGGATCCTGTGAGCCCCGGCTCCACCGCAGCAATAGTTGGGCACGATCCTCGCCACGGGCACTGCCACGTCTTCCCGCATCGAGCACGTGCCCGGGGCCCTGCTCGCCCTCCTTCGCGGCAGCTCCATCGTCTTCCTCCGCTCTCCACAGCCCCCGGGAGCCCGCCTGACCCAGTGCCTCCACCACTCCCCCTCAGGGCCTGGCTCAGCCGTGGCCCCGCAGCACCCAAAGGACACGAGGGACGAGGCTCCGGGGCGGGGGCCCTGGGTGGCAGCTCCCGGAGGGAAGGGGCTGCAGCTGCCCTGGAGCCGCAGGCAGCGTCCCCGAGCCTCCCCGGCTCCCCCTGCAGCTTCTGTGCAGCCAGGACAGAGCCCGAGCCCTCCGCTGCCTCCCCCTCGTCCCTCCCTGCTGCTCCCCGATGCTGTACGCAGGGCCCTGCCTGCCCGCGGGGCCCCATTCGATGAATGTCACTGTCCTCTCAACACTCGTGTACATAAACTTATTTTTAAATAAAGCTCTTCGCTCCTCAAGGCCCGGTGCTGTGGGAGTCGTTGCAGGGTGAAAGTTGGTCCAGCTGCCCCCTGCTGCTGCCTGGTTCGTTTTTGGGGCCGTTAATGAGATCGGAGGGCTGGGGTCTGGGTAGGAGCCCCGTGGGTAATGCCTTACAGAGTGTGCTCGAGCCCTGTCCTCGTGGCAGCCTTCCCCCTGAGCACCCAGAAGTGCCACTTGCGCTGTGTGTCCAGCAGGGCTTGCAGCATCGGTGTGAGCCCTGCTGTCAGTAGGGCTCAGAGTGAACAAGCCAGGGCTAGGAAGGGCTACTGGGAGAGAGGCAGCGGTGCTTTGGGCCCTGCACGGCAGGGTTGGGGTAGAGCCTGCCTGGGCCTTGTTTGTGGGGCCCTTTCTGAGTACTCGGGGCCTGGCAGGGCTCAGCAGCACTTAGGCGTTTGCTGCGTGTGTGCATGTGATGGCACATTTCCCTGCCCCATCTCCCCTGCCCCCCTGCTTCCTGAGCCCCCTCTTCTCCTCCTCTTCCCCTTGGGCTTTGTGTGCATGGAGAGGCTGTGCCAGCCTGGGGGGGGGGGGGGCAGCCTTTTTTCACTTGTTCCTGTTCCAGTCCCAGTGCTCCCTTGCTTGGCTCTGGTTGTGGCAGGAGAGACATTCTGGGGGTTCCCCCCTGCAGGGGCTGTGCTGTGCCTGGGGGCACCCCAGTGCCTTGGCCCCACGCCCGGCCCCTCAGGAGAAGGAGCTGGGGCTGCGGGGCTCTGCCCTCACCCCAGACACGGGTGCGTGGTGGCTGTAGCCGGCTTGAACACCCAGGCCCCTGGGATGGAGCGAGGAGGCAGTGACACCACCCCAAAGGTGCCAACTCTGCACTCAGGGATGGCTGCAGTGCCGGGAGTCCCTGGGGGGCTGTGGTCCCCCTGCCATGTGCCGGGCTCACTGCGTTGGCCCCAGGATCCTTGCATCAAGCTCGGTGCCGGCTCCAGCCCAGGGCCCCTCTCTGGGACAAGCCCAGGTGCTGTGGGTCCCTGCTGCAGGGGTCCCGGGGGCTTTGCAGGCAGCCCCCTCCGGCAGCGTGGGCCATGGAGGTTCCCGTCCGGTTTCCCCGGCCCCGCACGGCGGGGAGGGCCGGCGGCTGTGGCCGTCCTGGCCCATGGCCAGCGCTGAGCTCATGCACGGGGATGAGCTCACGGTGGCTGCGGGACCACAGGGTGCAGAGGGCAGCACGTGGGGGCTCCTCCGCCGGGACTGCGGGGGGGGAGCCCCCAGGATGGGGTGGGGTATGGGGGGACCCTGTGGGGGCTGGCTGCTCGCCGTGTCCCTGCTCTGGGGCTGTGGGGCTGCTCTGGCTGCTGCGCTGTGGGGCAAAGGGGGTTGCGGGGCACAATGCCACCTCTGGTGCGTGGCCCCAGCCCTGCTGCAGCCCAGGTGCTGCCGGGTCCCTGGGGACTGCGCGGGGTGGGAGCAGCCTGGGGCCCTGAGGCCAGGCCAGGCGCTTCTGGCAGCTGCACCAGTGCAGAAGTGAGGTGGTGGCGTGTGGCATCTTCCCCCCCTTCCCCAGCCAAGCCTGACCCTGGTGGGGTGGTGGGGGCTGGGGCAGCGGGAGGGGGCAGGTGGGGGGGGGGTGGAGACCTGTAGAGTGCTGAGGCCTTCATCCTGGCTTCTGCTCTGCCCCACATCACCTACTCCACCTGCCCTGCTGCCCGTCCTTCCCACCGCCCTGGGGAGGGCGGCACGGGGGCACCCAGCCCCAGCTCTCCCACACGCTGCACTCGCTGCGAGGCCCAGGGCATGCCTCGGCTGCCCCGAGCTGCGTGGCCAGGCTGGTGGGGTGGCTCCCCCGCAGGGACTTGGGGGGAGGCAGCCAGGAGAGGTCCCGCGTGTTCAATATCACCCCGGGGGAATGGTTCAGGTCCTGGGGTGAGTGCTGGGACAGGCAGGGACAGCGAACACCGCGAGTGCTCCAGGGAAGGCTGGAGGGCACCATGCCGGGTGGGGGAGGCAGCAGCACCGAGCAGGTTTTGGGGTGGCTGCATGTCCCCATGGCCAGCCCAGGCTGAGCCAGCAATGCAGGACAAAGTGACACAGATCTGTACCCAAAAAAGTTTAATAATAAAGCCCCTCTCCCCCCCCCAGTTCCCCCCAGGAGTCTGTGTGCAGGAGCAGGGGTGCCGTTCCCAGTGGAGCGTGGTGGGCCCGGCACTGCCCCCAGCCGCAGGGTGCCGGTGTCGGGGCACGGGGCGGGGGCACGCTGGCACCACACAGCAACTACGTGAAGAGCCGGACGGTGCCATCGGCGCCGGAGGAGAAGACCCAGGGCTGGGTGGGGTGGAAGAGCACATCGAGGACGCCCAGGTCCAACGTCAGCGCGTGGCCCTTCAGCACCTTCACGGGCACCAGCAGCGGGTTCTGCAGCAGGTCGCTGTGCGGGAGGAGTCGGGTCAGCACGGGGCTCTACCTCCCTCCTGCCACCTCCAGAGTCACCCCACAAATGCTGCACACCCCCTCCCTCCTCCCCAAACCCGAGGCGTGGGGCAGCCCAGCACCCCCAGCCCTGCAGCCCTGTGCTGCCGTGGGGTTGCGGGAGGACAGGGGAGCTGACCCCGAAGCCCCGGGACTCCCCCACGCACTTGTAGACCATGCCGTGGCACACGATGACGGTCCCGTCGTCCGAGCCCGAGGCGAAGAGCGGGTAGTGCTTGTGGAAGGCCACGCTCCTTAGCGCTTTCTTGTGGTGCCTGCAGAGACCGTGTGCCGTCAGGGCGAGGGGAGGGTGCCTGCTGCAGCCCTGTGCGTGGCCAAGCTTTACAGACCCCAGGCTGTGCTGGGTATGGCCAGACACACGGAAGGAACGAGGGAGTCTGCAGCAGCTCGGAGCCCAGCCCAGCACCCAGCCCAGCGGCTTTGCCCTCAGTGAGCTGCCCTCACCGCCCCCACCACGACACACCACCGTGCTGGGCAGGGATGGCTGCTCCTGGCCCAGCCCCGACGGGCTCCATCCTGCTGCCAGTCCCAGGAGAGGGAACAGCCCCCGGGAAGGGGCCCTGGGGTGCAGGCAGATTACTGGGGGACCCCGCGCGTGGGCAGCTCCCCGCAGGGCTGGGGCTCACCGCAGCAGCTGGTAGGGCCTGGTGGAGAGGTCCAGGTCGAACCAGGCCAGCTTGCTGTCGTAGCTGCCGCAGATGATGTTGTCGCCTGTAAGGGGGGAGGAGGCACATTGCGGGGGTCACCAGCAAGCCCCACGCAGCCCCCCCAACACCCAGAGCCCTGCCCGCACCCCAGGCAGCCTGGGGCTGCTCCATCCCGCCTCACTCCCGGGGGAGCAGGCAGGCCACGTACCTCCGGGGTGGATGGCCATGCTGGACACCCACTTGCAGTTCGCCATCAGCTTCTTGGTGAGCTCCTGCTTGAGGAGGTTGTAGACGCGGACGTAGCGCTGCGTGGCCACGAAGAAGTAGGGCCGGATGGGGTGGAAGAGCACGCACTGCACCAGCCCCTTGCTCTTGCGGAAGGGGTTCTGGCTCCAGCGCTTGCTGGTCTGGTGGATCAGCACTTGCATGTTGCTGTTGTCAGACACGACGGTGGCGAAGTAGTCGCCCTTGCCGTGCCAGGTCACCTGCTTGAGGGCCTGCAGGGAGCAGGGTGGGAGACAGTCATGGGTCAGGCCCATCAGTGGGGCTGCTGCCCACCACCCCACGGCCACTGCCCACCACCCCATGGCTGCCCTGGCCCTGCCTTGCTGTGCTGCACGGTCAGCCGGATGCCTTTGCTGTGCTCCTCGATGGTGGCCACGACCCACTGCACGGGCTGGACCCGCTCCTCTTCGGGCGGCACGTAGGACTCGAGCACCTGGTCGGTGGCCCCGTAGAGCAGCTTGTCCCCGAGGCAGGGGTTCACCAGCAGCACTGACTGCTCCCTGTGGCGTGGGAAGAGTGCAGGAGGGGGTCAGGGCACTGCTGAGGGGAGGAAAACCCTCTGCAAGCCCTGCACGGTCACGGCGTGGCCCCAGCACAGGGCCAGGGCCATGGGGAGGGTGGTGTAGGAGTCTGTAAGCCAGCCAGGCCCTTCTGCAGGCCAGGAAAGGCGGGGTGGGGGCTGGGGGGGGTGTGTGTCATAGCCTCGGTGTCCCGGAGAGGCTGGTGGGGACTGAGTGGTTCTTCTGCAGAATGAAGGCCACCAGACAAGGTGGGCGGCAGGGTCACAGCAAGCAGAGGTGGCTTCGCGCACCGCAGTGCAGCCGTCCTCGCTGCTGGAGGTGCCACGAGGTTACAGGAGCTCCCTGGAGGCTGGACAGGCTCCAGGACAGGACTCCAACAACCCCCGGCTCCTGGAGCCGCTCCTGGCTGCGCCGCGCTGGAGGCCGGGGGGTGGGGGGCGGAGGGGGGGGGGGACCATGCTGCGGCACTCACACACAGATGGCCACCAGGCAGACGGTGGGGTTGGGGTTCCAGGCGATGCTCTTCACCACGCCACCCACGGGGAGCGTCTTCATGCAGCGAGCCGTGCACACCTCCCAGAACCGCACCGTGCAGTCATCGGAGCCTGCGGGACACCACAGGGGAGGACAGGTCAGGCATGGCTCCCCCAGGGGACTCCACGCTGCCACGGCTTGGCTCGGGGGGCTGGGACGCATCCCCAAGCCGGAGGGAAGGGCAGCCCCGTGCCCCGCTCGCAGCCTTCGGGGAGGAGCCCTGGCAGCAGCAGGAGGGAGGCTGCAGTGCCCCCGCGCCGGCGATTCCCCAACAGCTCCTCGGCACGACAGCAGCTCCAGCACCACGAAGGCGAGACGTGACCGGGGGCTGCTGCGGAGAGAACAGGCCCCCTCCCCACTCCCCCAGCACCGCGGCTCTGCCCGTGGTCCCCTCCTGACGCGCGCAGCTCCCGGCGCAGCTGCCGTGCTGGCAGCACGCCTGGCTCGGCTCAGCTCGGCGCGGCGCGGCCCCGTCGAGCTGTGCGGTGCAGCCCCCGGGCAGGCTTTTCCGTGGGCAGCCGCGGCAGGAGCAGGTAGTGGCGGCGTGCCGTGTCCCCGCAGGTCGGGGTATTTTTAACGCCTGATCTCAGCCACTTTCCCAGTCCGGGGCCAGGAATTCCACGTTGTGCAACCGACCGACACCGCGGCCACCGGGAGCTGGCAGCCTGGAAACTCCAGCGCTATAAAAAGCACATGTGCCTTTGTGGGCTGTTAAACTGCCATCTGCTCTCAATCTCCAGCCTCCGGCCGGCCGCGCAGGGCTCCGCCATTCACTCCTCCAGCCTCACTTTCTCCACTGCTGAGCGGGAGGGACACAGGCTCCAGGGTGGGGTCCCCAAGAGCGGCTGGAAAATCCCACGGAACCTTCTGGAGGCGATGCGCCTTACCGTGGGCAGCAGGACACGCGGTGCTGGCTCGGGCAGCCAGGCATGCTCTGGCCTCATGCCCAGGCTCCCCCCCCCAGTCCAGCACCAGCAGAGTGGGGTGGGCTGGCTCCCCGTGGCTGGCAGCTCATGGGAGCCCCGGCCTTCACATGCGCAGGGGGCAGCCGAGTGGCTGCCCTGAGCCCTGTGCTGTTATGGGGCAAAGCTGGGACCAATTCCAGCACCAGGACTGGGCCAGCGGTGCCTGGTGTGTCTGGGATGCCCCAGTCCGGGCAGCGACTCCTTACCTGATGCCAGCCACTGCCCGCTGGGAGAGATGCTGAGGCAGCGCACCAGGCTGGTGTGCCCACGGTAGACCTGGGGAGGGAGACAGGAGGCGGGTGAGGGCCCCGTGAAGCTACGCGACACCTCTGCAGGGACCTCCCCGCACTGCCACACCAAGGGGACCCGTCCTCATCTGTGTGCCACCGACCCTGCTTCGGGACCGAACCCGGGGCCCTGTTTTTTCCTTGGGGCCGATCCCCGGCTCTGCCCACCCACGATGGTGCCGACCCCGTCCCGCCTCACACGGGCTGCAGGGCCGGGCCTTTCCCCGCGGCAAGGAGGCGGCAGCAGCGCCCAGTATGGCAGGTACGGGTGTGCGGGCATGCCGTGCCCACCAGGACCACCTTGGGCATCCTGCTGCCACCGGGCACCCACGCGACACCCCCCAGCTGCACACTGATTTACCAGCGCCTGGGTGGTCGGGAAGGGCTGCAGGTCCCTTGGCTTCGGCAGCTTGGGGATCAGGTCCTCCGGGTCCACGTTGACCTGCGAGAGAGGCACCCCGTGAGACACGGCCCAGGCCCCCGCCGCGCCCCTTGCACCGGAGCCGTGGGCCGGTGTGTGCGGGCTGCACGGCCCCACAGCCCCGGGGACGGCAGACACGGGGGCTGCTGAGGGGCAGGATCAGGCCGGGAAGCGCAGGCTGTGGGCTCGGAGCACTGCAAGCCCCTGTCCCAGCTCTGCTCCTGCACCGCCTGCAGGAGCTGCTGTGGGTAGGCGAGGGGCTTCAGGGGCAGCAGCCTGTGCCCCACAGCACTGCGGCTCCTGCTCCTGGCTGGGTGGCAATGGGACAGGCACAGGAGCATGCCGAGGCCACTCTGAATGTCCCTGGGACACCCTGGGGAGGGGGGTGCTGGGGTCTGGAGGCTCTCACCCGCATTTTCCTCTGGCGCGGGCAGAGGTAGAGGTCCAGGCAGCGCTCGAAGCGCTCCTGGATGAAGCGGGAGTAGGCAGGCACTGCCCGCAGGCACCGGTACTGCTGCGGCACGAAGTTCAGCTTCCGCTCGGCCGGCTCCTGCTGCTCCCAGGCCAGCTTCTGCGAGGTGGAGGCAAGGCCGGGTCAGCAGCGTGGGACGGGCACTCGATGGCCCTCGATGCTGCCCCAGCCCTGGCGCATCTCCTCCCCAGCTGAGCATGAACCATCCCCCAGCTGGTGCCTTGCTGGCCAGCACCTCGCCGCCCCACGAGACACCGCGACGCTCCCCGCTGCCCCAGCACCTCCCTGTTCATCTCCAGCAGAGCCCCCCTCTGCCTGATCGGGTTTTGCTGCCCGGTTTTCCCCGAGCACCTGCTCTGGGCTGAAGGTGCCTCTGGAAGCAGTGTGCCAGGACGTAGCCCGCGCCAGGACCCCCCGCTTCCCTGTCTGGCCTGACCACGCTCAGGGCCCCTCCACCTTTCTCTGCTGCCTGGGAAGCCCCTGTACCAGCTCAGAAAACATTTTCTCTGTTCTTCCGCAGTGATTCTCTTCTTGGGGCTTGTTTGAACCAAGGCAAGCCCTTGAGGTTGGACCACCAGCAACTGCCCGGCTCCCCAGCCAGTGTTTTCCCCCCGCTCATCGTGACATGTCGGTGACTTTCACGCTGGTGTCCCAGCACTCCTGGCTGCCCTCCCTCAGCACAGCCCTGCCGGGGTCCCGCTGCCTCCGCAGCTCCCCACGTGCCCCCAGCCCTTTTTTCCACAGCTCCCACCACCCCCCCTACCTCCTCCTCGCTGAGCAGGTACTCGGGTGGGGGGTTGTAGGACTCCTCGTGCCCGGGCAGCTTCATCTTGGGGGCTGGCACGTGCATTTTGTGCCGGCCCAGGATGGAGTTGGGATCCTCATGGGCCCAGAGGTCGTAGTACGTAGGTGTGTCCTCCTTGGGCTTGCGGGGCTTGATCCAGCCCATCTTGATGGCGTGGACTAGCTTGGAGACCTGTGGGGCAGGCACAGGTCAGCTCCAGGAGCCCCTAGACTCCGAACGCTTGAGGAGGGGGGTGTGAGATGGGAGGATGGAAACCAATGGCCCCGAGCACGGCTCTGCCGCTCTGGGAGCCTGGTGGGGGGCTGCACAGGACTGGAGCACTTGGCAGGGGTGGATACGGTGTGGGGGGATACGGTGTGGGGGGATATGGCGGGGACAGGACGGCTGCTGGGCACGCCTGGGCCAGGAGAGTGGCCACAGCCACCGCCTCCAGCGCTGCTCAGGGCATGGGGCAGGCAGAGCTTGGCCGCGTGCTCGGCCGCGGTGCCGCCAGACCTCTCACCTTCTCCTTCTCAATGAGGGAGGGGATGAAACTCCGCTTGTCCGCTGGGCGATTCGTCACCGGGTGGATCATCACCTCGTGGGTGAAGAAGTCAACGGCCGGCTGGGGACACACAGGGACGCGTGGCTGCAGCGTGCAGGACAGGCCCCGCTCCGGGCAACCCGAGCGTGTGCCGCAACCTCACCTCGTAGGGGTCGAAGTGGACGTCCCCAAACTGCCCCTTCTGGAGCCGCTGCACCAGGTCCACCTGCTCGTCCGTCAGCTTGATGTCTGCGCCCGTCATCTTGTCCTGCACCGTTCGCCTGCGGGGAACGCGACAGGGTGACAGGGCTCGGGCTGGACGGCAGCGCCCGTCCCCCAAGGGGGCTGCGAGCCCGAGCACCTTGAAGCCCTCGGCTCCTGAAGCCACACACGCCAGGAGCCACGTCGGGACCGGGCTCTGCAAGGCCACGGCCTGGGCTCCTGGCACTTATCCCACTGTCTGGACCCACTCCCCTCGTGCTGGGTGCTCCGGCGCGTGTCCGCTCACCAGTAGTCGGGGTTCTCCATCTTCTCCAGGAACTTGTCGAGCTCGTCCTTGTTGCGGATGGGCTTGTAGATCTTCTTGCCGTCCAGGTCGTAGCCGATGTGCGGGAAGTCCTGGTACCACTCCATGGGGATGTTGCCCACCGTGTTGCGGATGTCCTGGGGGAGGGGGCACGAAGGCAGCGTGAGGGCAGGGCAGGAGACACCGCTTCAAGGGGACGGGTGCCAGGGGGGTAAGAAGAGAGGGCAGGATGAGCCCCTTGCCTCCCCCTCGGCCTCCTGGTCCACGTGAGGGCACTGACGAGCAGCAGTGGAGGCCGGGTAAGTGCTCTGCCTGCAGAGGCTCCGCACTGCTCCCAGCAAACACCCCCACAAGCATCTCGCACCCAAGCAGTGCCCAGAGCTGCCCCGGGATGAAGCTCAGGCTTCCTCCCTCCATCTCAAGGAAATCCCCACCTCGCACGATGCCCCCACACGCTGCTGGCGGCCGCGGCAGCACGGGAGTGGGGCTGGGGGCAGAGGGAGGCCCAGGCTGGGGGAGGCTGGGAAGGCAGTGACTGAACCCCAGAACTGCAGCAGGATGAGGGGGACCGGCCTGAGAGCCCCCCCAGTGCCCTGCCCGGCTGGGGACAGCCCACGGGCCTGCCCCGAGCTGCGCTTCGTTACGGGACATGCAGCGCTTGGGTCGGAGGATGCAGGTGTCAAGGCCAGCACCTCCTGGGCTCGTTTGCCACAGCGGGGTTTAAAAAGCTCCCGACAGCCCGGGGGCTGGGAGCGCCGCGTTCGCTGCAGCCCGGCCTCAGCCTGCCGGGCGCGCGGGCAGGGGCTGCGGGCGGTCAGCAGCGCGGCTGAGCGCATTCCTGCGTCCGTCCCGCAGACAGCAGCGCGCCTCACATTTTCCGACGGCCGGGGCCAGGCCTGCTCCCCCTGCACACGCACGCACGCGCAGGCACACACGCGCCCGGCCGCTGCCGTTCCTGGCTGCCTGCAGCGGGAGCAGGCGGCTGCCCCCAGCGCACCGGGGGCTTCGTTCCTCCCTTCCCCTCCCCGGCCTCCGGGGTCCGCACATGGCCGTGGGTCCCAGGGCTCTGGGGCAGGAGCAGCCCCCAGCACCACATGGGCCATCTGGCACCGCGGGCACGTTTTGGAGGTGCCGCTGAGCTCCGCATCTGCTGTCCCCAGCGCCGGCAGGATGAGCTGCACCGGTCCCCATCGCCAGCCCATATGGGGACACGCCACAAGGACGAGTCGGCCCTGCCCATCGACAGCAAACCCTGGGAGGGCTCCGTGCAGCCGCACGAGGGCAGGATGAGGCCCCCCGGCACCAGATCCGCTCCTCATCTGCCCCAGCCGCGTCCTCCCCTTCGGGGCTCGTGGGGTCGGGCACGGAGCGAGGTCCCCCGGCCTCTCCCCAGCAGCCCTCGCGTTACAAAACGCAGAGACCCCGTCCCCAATTACAAACACGCTGGGAGGAGGTGTGAACGTGACCTGTGCCCCCCACACCCCGCAGTCAGGGGTCACCCTCACCCCGCGGCACCATCTGGTCCCCATAAACACTTGCAAGCTGCACAGAGCCTCCACGGAAAGGCGCCAGGAGCCCCGAGAAGGCAGAGCCGGGGGGAGCCCCCCGGGCCACACCGTACCCATCCATCACTCTCCGAGCACACGTCAGCGCAGGATGTGCACAGCCCCAAGGGGAACCAACCAGGAACTTCCCCATCCACATCGGCACGGGGACATGGCCGGGACCGCAGGGCTTCCCGGACCAACGTGTCAGAGCCCCGGCCTCTGGGCTCCCCTGGGGCACTGCTCACTGCTGGTGCGGACAGACAGACACTGGGACACCGGCTCTGCAAGCCTCAAAGCACGGTCAGCCGCAGGAAAGCCACTATCCAGGAGTCCTCAGGGCACTCCAGGCTCTGCAGCCACCTGCCCGTGGGTGTCCCCACGCTCAGGGCTCCATCCAGCACCCGCTCCTGGAGCTGGGGGAGTGCGAGGGGGCCAGGGACAGCCGGGGCTTGGCGCAGCCCCTGTTCCCAGCACCGAGCTTCACACCGACGCGCCCACGCAGCGCTGCGAGGCACGGAGATGTACAACTGTCTGTGACGGGGATGTAGGACCGTCTGTCACGGAGATGTAGGACCGTCTGGCTGGCTGCGTCCCGACACACTTCTACCAGCAGCACGTGCTCCCAGAGCCGCACACCCACGTGCTCTCACTGCTTCACGGCTCAGTCAGGTGCAGAAGTCCCCACTGGCAGCAGCAAGGTCAGGGACACTCCAGCAGTGCCACACACGTGGCACTGAGCTGGGCAGGGGCTCCCCAGGACGGGCCAAGCCAGGCAGGGGATGCAGCAGCCCCAGCGGTGCCTGCGGGCATTGATGCCGGAGCCCTGGTGGCTCTGCTGGGGCTGCGCAGCGCTAGGTGCATTTGACGGTAGCGACGCAGAGCGAGAGGGCACTAAAGGATCTGCGGCCCACAAGGACCAACAGATGCCCGGGTGCAGGGAGAGGGATGCAGATTCCCCCTCTGGGCTCTACGGCCAAGAGCAGCTTTGCTTTCTCTCAGCTTTTCCCTGCGTGACGCTCTCCTCGCCTCGATGCACATCCTCTCCAGCTCCACCTGCCCAGGGAACGATCTGCAGGGGGACGGCTCCAGCCGTGCGGCAGGGCGAGCTGCAGCCCGCAGCCGCAGCGGCGCAGCCGGCGTAGGAGCAGGCGTGGGTTTTTACCGGCCCGGGCTGCTGCGCGGGGAGCGCTGCCGTGCCTGGAGCCTGGAAGCCCAGACTGGGCGTCTCTTCCCGAAGGCCAGCTCCAGCTCCGCCAGGAGCTGCGGACTTGACGCAGGAATCCCTGGGCGAAGCTCTTGCCAGGAGGACAAACAGGATCACATCAGGCCTGGAACGTTTTCCCCTCCAACACGAGCCCCAGGGTCCCGTGTCTGCTCAGGCGGTGCTGGCCCTGACGGCGCGCGCCTCGGCGTCAGGCTGCCAGGGCGTGCGGGGCCGAATCTGGCGCTGCCCCGTGCGGCACTGCCCGGGCTGCACCTCTGGCACGGCTGGGACAAGATGGGCTCAGTGCCGCCGGGATGCCCCACGGGCTCGCCCCATCCATGGGGCTACGTGCCTGGCACGGACACCCCCCAAGGACCACGGGGAGGCCCCGCGCGGCGCCCCCAGCTCTGGCTGTCCTCCAGCAGGGAGCAGACCCCCGAGTGCCGACGGTGCCACCAGGCAGGTCGGCAGCCCCGACAAAATCCCGCAGGGACGCACAACGCCTGGGCTGCCCCACGGGGCCGACCTGCCGGAGCGTGCTCCACGTCCCCCCAGCCCTGCGGCGGGGAGGAAGGAGAAAATTCCTCCCAGACAGAGCTTCCAGCGGTGCGAAGCAGCCCGGTAGCCGCGGCCCCGTCCCTCCCCCTCGCTCCCCTCCCACCCACCCACTCGGCTCGGCTCGGCTCGCTGGGCTGCCTCCCGTGTCGTTAACACATCGCCTCCGGCGAGCCGCGTCCCGCGAGCGAGCGCGGGGGAGTCTGGAGCCCCGGCGCGAGGGACTGCCGTCACTCAGCCTCACGTCTGGAAGTTGTTCTTGGATGGGCCCTGGGCATTCCTAGACGCACATTCCTGGCAGCTGGAGAGCGTCGTAGGAAAGATTCTTTTCTTGAAAATATCCGGTCCACGTGGAGGAGAAAGGGGACGGGGCAAGCGCAGCCATCAGCCATCGCGCCCTCCATGCCCCGGGGGCAGCGGGCAGGTGCTGGAGGGCTGGGGGCTGCGGGGGCTGCAGGAGGAGAGCTCGACGGCCCCACGGGTGGCCACAACCCAGCACCCAGCAGGGCTGGAGGCCGCTCTGCACCCAAGCAGGCTGCCCACGGGGTCCTCAGGGGTCCGGCACGAGCACAGGGCCCCTCTGCGGGAGCAGCTTCACAGAGCCTGGGCTCGGGGGGCTGCAGGAGCGGGGCACCCCAAGGACCCCCTCCTGTATGGGCCGTGGGGCTCCTGGCGGGGAGCTGGGCAGCGTCCCGGGGGTTGGCAGACTGGGGAGGGCTCAGGAAACGCCCGGCTGCCCCCAGCCCAGCGCCGGGGCCCAGGGAGCAGAGGGGAGGCTGCGGGCGCTGCAGGCAGCACCTCCGCAGCGGAGCAGCGGCGTCATTTCGGGCGGACGGGCCAAACTTCCAGGTAATAAAACTGGGGCAGGGGCCGGATCGCAGCGGGGAGTTTCAGGCTCCTTGGCTGCGCCGTGCAGCCGCGGCCTCCCGGGGAGAAGGCGCCTGCACCTCGCTCTGCCGGCCGGCCAGCGCTGGGAAACGGCGCCCAAAGCGGGACATCACGGGAGCTGCGGGAAGCCAGGAGTGCTGCGGAGCCTGGGGGCTGGGACGATCGCCGGCACCAAACGCCCCTGCTTTATTTAAGACCGGGACCTTGAGCCAGTGTCAGGGCTGGTGCTCTGGCCAGAGCCCAGCACTGAGCGTCACCTGCAGACAGGGCTGCTGCCACCCGTCCGTCCTACGTGGGCAGGAGGGCTGCAGCCTCTCCTCCCCCTTCTTCTCCTCCCCTAATTCCTCCTCCTCCTCCTTCTCCTTCCCCTCCTCCTCCCCGGAGCTGGGCCGCAGGGATACGGACGTGCTTCTCACCAGGAAGGACAGCACAGGGAAAGAGCCTGGGGATTACACTTGGATGGAAGGTGCTAGAGAAAAGCAGGATCATTAGCAGAGCTAAACGAAAGCAGATGCCTACAGGAGCCTGGGCTTCCAAAGCACACATGGTGAGCGCCCAGCGCCGTGGAAGGGGATGACAGTGGCTTGGATTCCAGGAGCTGCTGAGGCCGCTGATGAGCTGTGGTAGCACACTGCAAAGGTGAAAAAAGGCACCAGCAGGGACGGGTGGCGGAGCTGTCCCTGGGTCCCTGCTGGGACCACGCGTCCCCGGGGACCGTGCTGGCCTGAGAAGCCATCGCCCTGCGAGCTGCACCTGAAGGGGGCTGGGTCCGAGCAGCGCAGCTCCAGGCTGCCCGCTGCGGCCCCACACAGTGCGGGGACGGCCGTGCCACGCAGGGACAACTGTGCCGTGCGGGGACAGCAAGGTCTGCCAGCCACGAGCACCGTGCCACCCGGCTCCCGCAGCACATTTTAGGAGGTCACGGAGCTCCCTGGCAGCCCACGGGCACAGCACTGCCTGCCCCAGCTCGCGGGACCCAGGCTGGGTGCGGGATCCCAGCCCCACACCGCAGGGCCAGCTCCACGGCTGAGGGGCCTGCAGGGACCGCCCCGTGCCTGGCTGTAAGCATAACCGCGGCCGAACCTCCCTGCCCGTCCCCTGCCCCAGCGCACGCAGGGCAGCAGCTGGGCCAGCAGGCTCCGGAGCAGCCTTGGGGCACCTCTGCGTGTCCAAGCCCGTGACCTGTCCCGTAAAATCAAGCGGCTCTGGGGCCGCACCAAGCCTGCCCAAAGCCGTCACTGAGCCAAGAGCCCTGCAGAGCAGAAACCGGAGGCTGGGTCTCCCCCAAGCCCCACGCCCACCATTAAGCACCGGAAAGCCCTGGGTTCCTTTGGTCACGGTCTGGGGAGCCCGGGCTGCCCCACGCGAGCGGCAGCCGATGCCTGGCCCTGCTCGATGCCTCCGCTGCATGCCCCGAGGTTCTGGTCGAGCTGCCAGCACGTACGGGACGAGTACGGGGGGGAGCAGGGGCAGTTTGCAAGGTCCAGCGCTGAAGCAGGTGCTGGCATCAGCGGGCTCAGCAAGGCCCACGAGGTTACGGGGACAGGACCGGGCACCGCACCTGGATGTGTCTGCCCGGCCCGTAGAGACTTAACGGGGGCTGGAGATGTCTGGGGGGGGAAATGAGAGCAGCCGGCTGTGCCAGGAGGGAGCTGCTGCCTCGGCCGGGGTGGTGCTGGGCAGCCCCTGAAGGGTTAATTCCTCCCTCTCTGCCCCATTAGCAGCAGCAGGATGGATTCGGCTGGGCTGTGGGGAAGGGGGGGGCGAGCCCTGGGGGGGCTCTCCCTGCAGGGACTAATCCTGACCCGCAGCCCCCCTGCCTGGGGCAAGCGGCCCCAGCTCTGGCCACCTCCCAGGCATGAGCAGCTCCCGTGCCCCACAAGCGTGGGGCTGAGCAGCCCCCCCGTGCCTCAGCAGGCAGGGTCCCTGGGACCCCCAGCAGGGACCTGCGCCCACCCGCACCCCCGCAGCCCCACGGGTGAGGGGCTGCCCCAGCCCACCCGTGCTGGCCGAGGCCCCAGGTCGGCAGGTGAATGGCGACAAGTGCTTCGAGCCGGCTGCCGGGGGGCTGCGGCCGCCCCCGCCCGCGGGCAGGACCCCACTGAGCCCGGAAGGGTTAAGCCCCCCCGGGACGGGACGGGACGGGACGGGACGGAGGGTGAGCTCAGGTAGGCGTGAGCCTGCGGCTGGGAGCGAGCGGGGCTGCTGCGCGGAGGAGGGGCCTGGCTGACCACTGCTGGTGCTATAAAACTCCCCGCTCCTGCCACGCTCGGCGCCTTAAGATGCACATGTGTCGGCAGGGGAAGCGGCAGCGCTGCCTGTGAGGAGCCCTTAACCCGTTGCGCGCGGCGAGCGCTGGCGGGGAGCCGGGCCCGGGGCCCCCCCGCCGCGGCGCCTCCCAGCCGGAGCCCTCCCGGGGCCCCCCGAGCTGAGCCGGGGCCGCAGCATGCGCCAGCGGAGCTGAGGCCGCCCGCAGCAGGAGGAGGTCGGCGGCGGTCCCCAGGCGGCTCCCCGGTGCCCCTCGCCGCGCGCGCGGCCCACCATGTCCTTTGCCATGCTGCGCTCGGCCCCCAGCCGGTACCTGTACCCCGAGATCAGCATGCTGTCGGAGGACGAGGAGAACGGCAGCGAGAGCTCCGGCTCCGACGAGAAGCCCTACCACCTGGACGCCGACGGCTACGGCCTCAAGGCCGGCAAGCGGAGGAGCGGCAAGAAGCCCAACCGGATCAGCAGGGAGCCCCGGCAGCGGCACACGGCCAACGCGCGGGAGCGTGACCGCACCAACAGCGTCAACACCGCCTTCACCGCCCTCCGCACGCTCATCCCCACCGAGCCGGCCGACAGGAAGCTCTCCAAGATCGAGACCTTGAGACTGGCCTCCAGCTACATCTCCCACCTGGGGAACGTGCTGCTGGTGGGGGAGGCGTGCGGGGACGGGCAGCCCTGCCACACCACCCCGGCCTTCTACCACCACGGCGGCAGCAGCCCCCCCGCGCGCGACACCGAGAACTCCCAGCCCAAACAGATCTGCACTTTCTGCCTCAGCAACCAGAGGAAGCTGGTAAGTGGCCGCGCGCCGTCCCGCGGGGCTTTCGGCCGGAGGGGGTTAGGGAATGCCGGGGGAGCGGAGCCGTTGGAACAGCACGCGGGAGAGGGAGAGGGGGACGGCAACGGGACGGCTCCGGGAGCAGCGCAGGCACGAGCAGGAGAGCGCGCCGGAGCCCGTCAGCAAGCCCAAAACCTAGGCACGGAAAATATGGTGCCTCCCTCTATCACGTCCAGATTGGTGCCCGAGCCCCAGCAGCTGCCTCCGAATACTGCACGCTGAAAGGCGAAGGGATGGGAGATCGGGAAAGCCTCTGAGGGTGAGATTTTAGGAGCTGGAAATCAGAGGCACAGGGAAAGGAAGCGAGCCAGGAAAGCCTGCACCTCTGCTCCGGCAGCAGGCGCAGAGGCGAGAGCGACTTGGTTGTGGGGCTGGCCACGGCCGCAGCTCTCAGCCCCTCGGTGCCGGTGGCCAGATCCCCGCGTCCACTGCCAGAGCAGGGCCTGGGTTCTGGGGGCTGTGCTGGGAGCCCAAGGGGCCGCAGGGATGGGGGGAGCACCACTGAGCACCCCGGAGGACCGCGGGGATGAGCCCTCAGGAACCTGCTCGCCACGGGCACCGGCGGGTCTCGCCGGGCGAATGGGAGCCGTAATGCCCCAGCCAGCCCCGTTCCCCAGGGAAGCCTCCACTTCCCCGTGCCCCGAGGGGAGCGCTGTGCTCCCGGTGCCCCTGCAGGCAGCGCGGCCTCGTGCCAGGACCGGCCTCCCAGCAGAGGCTGCCAGCCTGGCACCAGCGTGGCCACGGGGGCTGGCGGGCCTGGCGTGGGCATCGCTGCCCGCGGAGGGCAGGGGGAGTGGGGCGCGTGGAAACCCACCTTGTGCAGCGAGGCTGCGGGGCTGTTGGGGTGAGTGCCACCGGCCGGGAGAGGCGGAGAGCCACAGCCTGCCTGGCACGTCCTTGCCAGCCCGGCAGATCTCTGGTGGTGCAGGGGACACAAAACCTGCCCCGAGAGCGGCGGGCAGGGAGCGAGGGGCGGCGGGGGCTGCAGCCTTGCTCGGGGCTCTTCATGCACACAAAGCCCAAGGAGAAGAGGGGGCTCGGGAAGCAGGGGCGGGCAGAGCCTGCGCTGAGCCCTTGGTGTCTGGGCTTTAAAATCCTCTCGGTCTCCAGCACGTCGCAGACGGTCTCTGGCAGGGCAGAGGTAAAGGCGAGCGGGGGAGCCGAGGCAGAGGCGGGGGGCCGGCCGCCCGAGCCGTGCGTGCACGCTCCTCCACCGTTTGAACCCGTTTAACCCCAGTGAGTAACGTCCTGAGGAGGGAGACGTCTTTGTGGAGGATTCAAGGCTCATTAAGCATGAAGCAGTGGCGGTATAACCAGCCACGAGCAAACTCCAACAGCTTGAGTATTTCAGAGCAGGAAAACCCCAAACCCCGTTAATCCTCCTCGCGCGTCCTTTCCAACTCACTCGAGCAGGAGACTGACCTGGGACCCGCAGGCAGGAGGGAACGCTGCGAGGAGCCCTTATCTCCGCCAGGATTTACACTGACAACCCTTAGGTCATCCGAGAGGAGCAGACGGGCTCTTCCCTCTTGGGCCACAGGCACCAAGCGCCTCCCCTGCCCTTGGCTTTCCCGAGCACCAGCATCGACCTCTCGCCGGGGGGCGAAGGACGCAACCCGCAGGCTGCGCAGTGCCCTTGCACCCCAGCGCCACCCTCACCTGCCTCCCCTGCAAGCTGAGCCAGCGTTACCCCCGCTGAGAAACGGAAGCTGCAGGTGGGGAAGCTCCTGCAGGGCTGAACTGGAAAATTCCCCACTTGCAGCTACCAGCCCGCCCGGAAACCTCCGGTATCAGCTTCAAAGATCGAGCGCCCTCCGTCTCTCTCGCTGCTGTCGCCGCTTTTGCATCAGCTCCTATAAATCCCCATCGCCACTTTTGCACCCGCTCCTGGCTCAGGGTCCTGTGCGGGAGCAAACCCCAGGGCTGATCCGTGCCAAGGTGCAGGGGAAGGACAAAGCGGTGCAGGAACCCCAGGCCCAGGCGGCCACCTCCCTTCCCGCAGCTCTTCTGCATAAACCTCCCCGAGACCAGGCGCCCAGCGGCGGTCGAAGGGGACGAGATCCTTCGGTTTGGCAGAGAAGTGGGCTAGTTTTGGGACTGCACGGACCCTGCCTACGCATTCAGTCTGCGCTTGAGATTTTACAGGCAGATAACAACTCGATAGGTTTTATTGTGTGTTAAACGAATAAAATAAACCATCTTTTATCAGGAAGGCATTCTGACAAATGGCGAGGAAATGAAAGCAATCTCCTCTGGAGCTGCAAACACGGCGCAGCTGCACCTCCCAGCCCCTGACCCCGGCTCTCGGCAGCCGCCGGCCCCTCGGGGGAGGCCAGCCCCGCGTGGCACCGCTCGCCCACGCCACGCACCCAAAGCCGTGCCAGCACCCACGGGCGCCAGCTCCGGCCTTTGCCCAGCACCCGCAGCCTTGGTGCGAGGGAGCTCCAGCACCCACAGCTCCGACCCCCTGCCCATAGGGGAGGCAGGGCGAGACCCCTCCCCAGACACGGGGGCTTCGCTCCCCACGGAGCGTTACGGGGAGCAGGCAGCCCGTGCTGGAACGCGGCTTGCCCTGCGCTGCCGGGTGCCCAGGTCAGAGCGCCCCGTCCATCCCCAGCCAGCAGCGTTCCCTTTTCCACCGCCTCTGTTGTGCTTACGTGTACGGATGCCGCTTCGACCAGCGCGACCGCACACCACGGCGTCTGTCTGTCTCCGGCTCTCCAGTTTGCCACAGAAAGGGCTCCTTAGGGCAACCTCGTGTGGGATGCCCTTCATGGGGCTCCCGAGCAAGCCCCCCCCGTGCTACCGCCCTGCGGAGCCCCTCTGCCACCAGTTGTCCCCAAATGCTTGGAGACCGCCGTGCCGTGCCGTGCCATGCCGTGCCGCGCCATGCCACGCCATGCTGCGCCGCGCCATGCCGTGCCATGCCGCGCCATGCCACGCCATGCCGTGCCGTGCCGTGCCATGCCATGCCGTGCCATGCCGTGCCATGCCGTGCCGTGCCGTGCCGTGCCGCCCCTCCCTGAGCCAGCCAGCAGTGGCAGACATCTCGGCGCGCGCCGTGCTGCTGCAGCTGACTCACCGCAGTGTCCTCCTCCCCAAAAGGCCCAGCGCCTGCCCGGCTCCCAGCCCTCCCCGCTGCCCGGCGCCGTCCCCATCCCGAGCCTGCACGAGCCCTGCGGCGAGGGGTGCCAGGATGAGGGCTCGGGTGGGATGCTGAGGCTGCTGTGGCACCCCGAGAGACATGGGGGCAGCATGCTTTCTGTGGCAGCACGCTTTCTGCAAGCTCTTCTGATCTGGGTCTTTGCCTCGTCCCACTCTTGTGGGCAGCGTGGTGCCTCGGCGGGCACAGGGCTTGCCTGGATTCACGCCGCGTGACAGCCCAGCCTCGTGCCCTGGCATCCTGACGCCTTCCCCCAGGGACTTTTCCCTGCCTGGCCAAAACCACCGCCATCTCCCCGGATAAAGCCTCCCCAAAAATGTGTAGGGGTCCGCTGCTGGCTGGAGAACGGCCAGGCTCTGCTGAGGGGCTGCCCAGGCGGGCGGCTGCCGGGCTTTGTGCCAGTCCCAGCTCTAACTAAAAGGCCAAAACCCACTCGGGGATTGGACTGCGCCAGTCAGGGCGCGAGCAGGAGGGAGGCGAGGCCGTACTGGTAGGGGCAGCGCGTTTGCCACATGCACGTGTTGCTGCAGGACCACGTGTAGGCAGGTGGCAGGGACGGACGGGACTGTCCCTAATCACCAGGGACCTGTGACCCTGCGAGCAGGGGTCCTGGCTCCCCTCACGAGGACAATGTGCGGGTGGCCGGGACGGCTCCTGGTGCCACAAGGAGCAGATGCAGGCAGTTGCTGCAGGCAGGCGCAGGGACAGGGAGCGCAGGGCTGCGGACGCCACATCCCCGCCGGTGCGCGGGGCCCGGGAGCAGCGGTCACCACGACCGCCCCCACAGTGTGCTGGATGAGAGCTGGCTCGTCACCACCCAGCCCCTGGGCTTCTCCCGGGGTTCTTCTGGGGGTGCCGCCCGTGCCGTCCCCTCCGGGACACGCGGCGCCGTGGGGGAACCGTGGCTGCGTCTCCTCCAGGGAGCGCGTCGGGTGGAAGGGCTGCTGGGAGCAGCCACGGCACGGGGCAGCACTCGGGCAGCCTGGGCTGGGGGGAGGACCGGAGCCAGTTCGGCGCAAAGCCCACGTCCAAGCACGGCCTCCTGCTGATGTGCTCAGGGACAGGGCCCCTCGCGGCGCTCTGCGTGCCCGCAGCCCTCACCACACGCACGGCCCCGCCGCCTGCGTGGCGCAGAGCTGTCGCGGTGGGGACCGAGGGGCAGGAGAGCGTGGGGACAGGGCATGGGGACAGCTCACCCAGCTCAGTGCCAGGACTGCACGCTGATAAAGGAACGAGGGACACGTGTCCAGCATCGGGCACGCTGACTTCTGGAGCGGGAGCACGCATTGGCAAGGGAGCAAAGTGGGGAGGGGGCACTGAGACCACCGGGGAGCTGAAAGGTGTCACAGGGGGAGCCAGGGGGATGGGGGCAAAGCCCTGCAGCAACGCCCCGCTGCTCCCACGCCTCACCGCCTGCACCCCGCGCCCCGGGGGCTGCCCCACGGCTCCGTCTGCGGGGACAGACACAGTCTTGGCCCCGAGCACTCCAAAGGGGCCACGGGGCTCAGGATGAGCCCGGCCCAGGGCAGCTGATCCTCCCAGCTCCCACAGGAGCCGGGACAACACTGGTGCTCAGGGTGCAGCCCTGCCAGCCTGCAGGCCTGTCCCTCGTCCCAGGCACGGCCAGGAGGGCTCCCATGCACTGGGGGCTGTCCGGAGCACCAGGGCTCTGCACCCAGCCAGGGCCGAAGGGCACCGTGCCCCTGGCCCAGCCCAGCTGGCAAAGCTGAGGATTTGTGCCCGGGTCTGCCCATCGCCGCGGGGCAGAGGTACCACGGGGCAGGCTGCCGGAGGGAACCTGCGGGTCTGCCCCCTGCCACTGCCCCCGCCTGCACCCACTGCCTGTGGGGAGCTGCAGGGTGCTGGCAGGGCGCAGCACGCAGCCCCTGTGCCGCTGTGGGACACCGGGCAGCATGGGCAGTGGGCTCCTCACCTCCCTTGTGGGGCACGGGGCAGAGCGGTGCTGAAGCCTCCCGAACGTGAGGACAGGAGGGGCGAGGACAGCTCTGCCCCGTCCCACGTGAAGGAGCCGGAGGGGGCTCCTCGAGGGGACCGGGCACGGCGCTGCAGCAGGGGAGCGAGAGGACCGGGGCTCTTCCTCTGTCCCAGGACAGGACCCCGGGAAGGGCGACCCACAAGGCCGGGGGCTGCCTGCGGGGACCCTGGGGACTGACGAGGGGCCCTGCCAGCGTGGCTGGCGTCACCGCGCCCAGCGGCACAGATGAGGCCAGCAGAGGCCGGAGGCCAGGCCCCGGGGAGGCAGCGCTGACGCTGAGCCTCTGCCATCGGCGCAGGAGCTCGGCGGCACCAGGGAGGCGAGGACACCAGGGGACGAGGACGCATCCCAGGGGCTTTGCTAAACAGAGCGTGGGTGAACGGCGGCGACCTGCCAAAATGCTGAGACCCAGGTCACCGCCGGCTGTCCCGCTCCGGCCCCTGACCCATGGGCTCGTGGCTCAGCTCCCGGCCAGGGATTCGCAGCCTGAGTCAGGGCTGGGATGGGGACGGAGGGAGGGGAGTGGGAGCGGGGCGATGGCTCTGGGCAGAGCCTGCTGACCCTGCAGCCCCTGCCCGCCCTTGCTGCTGCGGCAAAATCCCTCCTGCGGCGCACGGCCTCTCCCGGTGCTGCGCTGAGCTAGGCGTTGGGGCAGCGAGCAGGACGGGCAGGGCCGAGCCACGCACCGGGTGCCACCGGGACGCTGCCCTGGGTCTGCACCCAGCGCCCTGCGTGCTCAAGGCAGCGCTGCCAGAGCCCAGGGCAGAGCCCAGCGCCGTCCCCCGCTCCCCCCACGGTATCTACAAGATGGGACGGCTCCGCAGCCCTGTAATTTACTGTTCCTGCTGCACTTAATGGCAGCGGAAAGGCAAGGTGATAGGGGAAAAAATATGAGGCGGGATTTTCCGAATCCCCATTTCCTCTCCAGACAGCACAAGAACTCCTGGGGCCTGAACATCTGGGAAATTTAATTTTACCATTTCTGAGCTGAACTCCCCTTCCCCTCCCCTCCCCACCCCCGGTAACAAAGGAAGAGTCAGAGCAGGGGCCGCACGTGCAGCCGTGGGGGAGGCTGCACCGCCAACACGCCGCGGGCCGGCCCCGGGCACAGCCTCGGCCGGGCCACGCTGGCAAGGCACGCGCGGCACGGACAGGGGCACGTCCCCCAGCTCCCGGCCCCGGGCCCCCAGACCCCGATGGCCACGAGTCCTGGCAAACTGGAAATGGGAAGCAGCAGCTCTGCCTGCGCCCACCTGCCCGGGGCGGTACCGGTGCCGGTGGCACTGTGCGTGGTGGCAGTGGTGGTGCTGGGGGCGGTTTGTGGTGTGGTTGATGGTGCTGGTGGTGGCAGTGGTGCCGGTGGTGGTGCTGGTGGTGCTGGTGGTGGTGATAGCAGTGGTGCTGGTGGTGCTGGTACAGGTGGTGCTGGTTTGTGGTGTGGTGGCAGTGATGGTGCTGGCGGTACCGGCGGTACTGGTACTCGTGATGGTGGCAGCGGTTGTACTGGTGGAACTGGCGGTGGTGCGGGGCTGCTCTGGCGCCGGAGGGCTAAGCCTGGCTCGCGGCCCGGCCGCCACCGCGGGGCTGCCCGGGAGGACTGCTGCTAGCAGCAAGTTTGCTGCGGGCTGCGGACGGCGACACACGGACAGGGACGCGTTGGTGCTTTCGATACCTCGGCAGGGCGCACGGCGGTCCTGGTCCCGGGAGCAAAGGGTGCAGGGACAGGGACCGGAGCCCTGTGGCAGGCGCTGCTCCCTGCACCTTGGTGGGGGCAGAGGCTTCCGTCCTGGGGGGGCTCGGGGGGAAGGTGACTGCACGGGAGAGCGCCGCGGAGGAAGAGCGGGAGCAGGGCGGCAAAGCCTGGTGTCCCCGGGGTGCAGGCAGCCGTGGGAGCACCTGTGGGAGCGGGGCTTTGCAGCAGGCACGGCTCGGTCCCGCAGACCCCCCCGGGCTCCTGGGACACGTGGGGGGCGATGATTTGGAAGAGCCGGTGCGGAGCTGCCGCCGGCCTCTCCTGCCAGGCACTGGCGCGGGGGGGAGCGAGAGGCTCCCGGCCGCCGCCAGCGCTGGCAAACCTCCCGGCCCCAGGTGTGTTTTCTTAACTCGGCCTTCCCCCTCTCTGCAGAGTAAAGACCGAGACAGGAAGACGGCGATTCGGAGCTAGATGATCCCACTCTTCAGGAAGGACGACACGGAGGAGCAGAAGGAGGAAGGATGGAAAAGCCACACACACAAAACCACAGCCACGGACACTCCCGCCTTCACCCTGCTGCTGGGGACAGCCGCACGGCGTCACCCACGGGACCTTGCCCCGACCGGACGCGTGCCTGGGGAGCGGCCGGAGGGGTGGCCGCCGACGGGAGGTGGCCGCGGGGGCGGCAGGACTCCGTGGGGCCGGAGCAGCGCCAGTCGCGGGGATGCCCCGGCGCTCCCTGGACTGGGGGTCCCGGCCCCAACCCCTGCGGGTGCCCGGGCGGCTGCTCCCGGGGGAGCCGGTGCCTGGACGTGCCCGCCCCGCTCGGATCGAGCAGCGCTGGGGAAGCCGCTGCCGGGACCGGCCCGCTCCCCTCGTCCCCTCCAGCTTTGAGCCACGCCATCCCCTGAACTCTGAGTCCTGGGGTGCTGCATTTGTTGAGTTTAATCAATACATGCTGGTGTTTCATGTCATTGATATGATAATATAAAGCCTGAGCAACTTGTATAATTAAAAGTGAGTATGGTTCAGCCCGAGGGCAGCAGCCTCCTTCCTTCCAGACCCTCACCGTTCCTTCTCGCCCTCACCGCGTTCGCTCGCCTGCTCTGGCTGCGGGTGCCGTCGGTCAGCGAGCGACGGAGCCGCAGCTCGAGCTCTGTTCCCCCAGCACCGGCACCGGGGCGAGCACCGACCCCCTGTGCCATGCCGGAGCCCAGCTGGAGGAGCAGGTAAAAGGCAGGGACTCTGCACACCAGATGCTGCAGCTGAGCCGGGCTTCCTGGGGAAATAAATTACACACGGCGCAACGAGCTCAGCGCTGGGCCGTGCTCCTCCAGGCAGGGCTTGCTCGGCGATTTCATGGGCCCCTGGCTGCAGGGCAATGAAATGCTCCGTCCTAACGTCACCAAAACGGCGGCCCGAGGCTATAAAGTGTGCAGGATGGAGCGAAGCTGAGCCCCTGCTGGGGGCTGAGCCCAGTGCCTGCGGGTCTGGGGCGTGGGGCCCGCGGGACGAGGCTCGCAGCAACGCTGGAGGCGCGAGCGAACCCCCGACACTGGGGTGGGGACGGCGGGGGATGGAGGAGGGGGTGCGTGGAGGAGCCCCGGGGATTTGGGGGTGTTGGATACCCAGTGAAAAGAGCGCGGCCATCACCTCTGTCCTCCTCGCATGCACGGCGTGGACCCTAAAGCAAATGCAGACCGGGACACCCCTGGTGAGCACCCGCTGTGCGGAGGAGCCCAGCCCCGGAGCTGTAGGGTGCTGTGCGGCACCTCCCGGCTGGGGCAGCCAGGGACAGGACAGCCAGGGACAGCAAGGGGAGCGCTGGGAGGCCGGCGGGTGTCCTGCCCTGGCATCCAGCTCCTCCCAGGCGCAGCAGCTCCGCAGGGAATGGGACACACGGAGCCGTGCCCCCGCTGAGCCACGGGCTGCGGGGGGACGTCCCCAGGCTCAGGGCAGGCAAGGGCTGTCCTGAGGGCCACCGGGGTGCGAAGGCTCCCCAGCCCCTCTGCATGGCCATCGGACACGTCGAGGTCGGAGCAGCTCGTGCCGGAGCAGCACGGCCCGGCCTCAGCCCCCAGAGTCAGGGCAGCGGGCAGAGGCCGCTCCGTTCCGTGCCGCAGGGTCCGGAGGCACCGAGCGGCTTGGGTACGGGGCCGCGGGCTGGGTGCGTCCGGTGCTGCCCTCACAGGGAGCTGGGCTGGGCACGGGGGCTTCACGCGAGGGTTTGGAAGTGCTCTGCTCTGCACAGGGGGAATTTTTGTATTTTTAATTTCAATATTAGTGGTCTCAGAGCTGGAGAAAGGGGTTTGGAAGGCCTCCCTGCCTCTCAGGCAGGACAAAGGCATGCACGAGCGGCGACGGACACTTTTAAAGCGCACTTCGGAGGCGCTGGGGAGGAAAGCTTCAGTGGAGCCCTTTCGGGTCCCGCAGATGAGGTCGTAACACTCAGCACTTAGAGGACGCTTCGCCGGTTCCAGGGGACGCTGCCAACTCGTCCCCACCCACACCGTGGCTGCTGCGGTCACGCAGGGACAGGGTCCTCAAGCACCCAAACCCACGGCACGGCAGTGCAGGTCACCTTAGCGTGCACCTGGCAGGATCATGCCGGGCGCCTGCCCGTGCCACAGCCCGGCACCAACGAGGTGCAGAAGGCACCGGCCGCAGCCACGGGCCGGAGGAGGAGGAGGGCTGCTCCAGTTTGGTGCCGCGCGTACCGGGGCTCCCGCGGCCTTCCTCCCCCTGCTTGCCACCACCAGCGCGTGTGCCGCCAGGGTGGCGAGGGGAAAACAACCAGGGAAAGGGACGTGCAGGCACTGCCGTGGGAGACGCAGCCCCCCCGGGTTTCACAGCATCTTCCAGCTGTGCCGCAGGCAGCAGCCGGCTCTGGACAGACCGCGTGCGGATGGATGTGCCCTCCTGCCCGCGGCGCCGGGAGCGATGCGATCGCTCCCCAGTGCGGCCGCTCGCCTCCCTGCCCGGCTCTGACGCACGCACCCTGCGAGGGGGAAAGCTCCCGGGATCAGCAGGAACACGCGCGGCTCTGGAGACTGTTTCCGCTCCCTGGCCGGTGCCAGGGGACGGGCGGACGTCCGCGCAGAGCCGTGCGGCAATTGCTCTCAGCTGTGTGACAGGGCCTGCCCGGGCGCCGAGCAATTTTCCAGCACATTTTTGCTCTGTGGAGTCACAGGTAGCTCCGGGATGTGCACGCCTGCCCCGGTCTGCTGGCTCGGGGGACGGGGCGACGGGCAGCAGCTCCTCTCTGGAGCCACCCCTGTGGGACTGGCTGCAAGCCACAGGCTCTTGCCCCAGCCCTGGGCACCGCAGCTCCGCGCCTCGCCCCTGGTGCAGCCCAGCCCCTGCCTTCAGCCCCGGGCACCGGCTTCTTTCGGTATTTGCACGGCTGCCCAGAAGGGGGTGGTGGCAGGAGCGCACCGCCACAGGGGCTGAGCAGGCAGCGACGAGGTGACCGGGGACCGAACCAGCCTGGCACGGGCACCGGGACACCCCCAGGGGGCTCCATCGCCCCCAGCCCGGTGTGTGCGACCAACCCGCAGCCACGGGCACGGCTGCCAGCCCGGAGGCAGAGCTGGGAGAAGGGAAACGGAACAGACAAGGTGCAAGCAGGCGAAGGGACCGAGAGCTGGGAGACCCCTGCTCCGAGGGCAGCGACCCTCAGACCTCTCCGCTCGCGATGCCCAGAGGCTGTCGGCACGACACCGGAGCACATTTCCGCCTCTGGCCAGGAACCAAGCTGGGGCGTCCCACGGCGGTGCTGTCCTGCGCTCTGACAGCGCCCGAGCTCAGGCTGGGAGCCACCAGCGCCCGCCACCTTCCTCGCCTCGAGGCAGAAATGCTCATCGAAACCACCCTGCTGGAGACAGGAGCTAATGAGGCACGACGAGCGTTTAATTTAGCACAAACAAAGCTCTGCTGAAGGCAGCTCTGCGCTGCGCTACCTGTGCCCGCTGCCAGCCCGCAGACCTCTGGCACCGCGTCTCCCACGGCGGCAGAGCTCCGCACGCCAGCACAAAGTCGATCCACAGCGAGCCGCTCCGCCTCGCGCACCCGGCGGCGAACGCTGCCTCCGACACGGTCCTGGCGAGGCGAGCTTCACCCAGGGGGTGCAGACGGGGGTACCACAGCCCCCAGATCCCTCCCGGTGCCGCACGCTGCATCGCCCCTGCACGTCTGCTCCTTGTCACGCTCCGGAGGGGACCGGGGACACCAAACACCGGCAGCAGCCCGGCACGGAGCCGCCGCCAGCCCCGCTGCCGGTTTCTGCCCCTCGCAGCCGTGCCCTGGCTCAGCCCCGAGCTCCCCAGGCGACCGCGCTGTCTGGCAGTGACCAAAGAGTCCCGCCGGCCAAGCAGCCTCGTGGCACGCTGGCCCCTGGCAGCCCAGAGCACGGGGCTCTGCCGACCCTGTCTGCCCCCAGCCCAGCTTGTCCCCGTGTCCCCTCCCGGCTCCCAGCCCAGCCTCTGCTGGCCCGCAGAGCGCGTGGCGGCCGAGCTGAAACACCCAACCTCAGCCACGGGTGGGTGTGCAGAGACTCAGCCTGGTGCCCTTGCCCCGGGAGCTCTGGGGAGACGTGGACCGGGCAGCTCGGGGCGTGAGGTCCCCGATGCAGGACGCGCAGCCCCCGGTGTCCCCGCATGCTGCTGTGCCCGGGACGGGAGCCTGCACGTGGCTGCAGCCGCTGCTGCTCCCAATCGCTTCCATACACCTCCCCTGGCCCCCGCGCCCCCGCCCCGCGGCAACGCGTGCAGCTGGCGGGCTATTAAACTAATGCAGGTGAAAATTATAGGTTAGCTAGTAAAGCCTTAAAGAGGTCCCGGAGAAGAAAGGAAAGGGGTCTTTAAACACACCTTCCTGGGGAAGCAGGCCTGCCTGGGGCGTGCGGCAGCCCCCGAGCAGCCGGGCTGCCCAGCTGCAGGGGCCGGAGAGCTCGGGCACCCCCCGGCCCCTCGCCCGGCCCCCCCAGGGCTCGCAGCACCCTGCTTCCCCACACCTCTGAGGCTCGGCCCCGCACCCTGTGGCAGTGAGTGCCCCGATGCCTGCCCGGGTTGGACCCACTGAGCCCCACGATGCGCCCTGGGGGCTGCTCCTGCCCCAGCCCCGCCGCAGCTCAGCGTTTGGAGCATGGAGCCGAGGTGCCCGGTGCCAGCAGGCCGGCAGGGAGGAGCTGGAGCTCCTCGGGCGCAGGCAGGGCCAGATGCAGCAGCACCGCGGGGCATCGCCCGTCCCCTTGGGTCTGAACGCCTCAGGGCAGACTGAGGCCCGGCCGTCTCTTTATCGCCAGTGGGAAAGGACAAAGAGATGACGCAGCCCCTTGTTGTAAGGAGCTGTCTCCGGAAACCTGCCCTCCGGGGAGAAACCTCACCATCCCCGCACGCTCCCAGGCCGGTTTGGCTTCAGCTCCCACCCGTTCATCTCCTGCGCCCACCAGGAAGGGAAAAACGGCTCCAGAAAATCAGGGGGATGCTGCACGCTGCACCCAGCCGAGACCCGTCCTGGGGGAACCGCGGGGCACACGGGAGCCGGGATCAAGGATTTGAGGCGTCAGGTGAGACCGCAGCCTGCCAGCACGCGTGGATTTACACGCAGGGTTTAGGAAAGCAGCGACGGGTCTCGCCAGCCCCAGGGACCGCTCCAGATGCAGGAACCGCAGTGCCCGGCCCTGCCCGCCCGGCCCAACGGGCCCCGGCTCCTCCTTGCCCCACAGCCCAGCGAGACGGGGAGAGCTCCGCCACAGGGATGTCTCCTTGTGCAGGCACGCACTAACTGCTCACCGGGCTCAGCCCTGGCCCCAGGGGGTGAGTGAAAGGGGCAGGAAAGGAAGAGAAGGAAGCCCAGAGATGCCGCGCGCACCCCCAGGCACGGCAGGACGCGAACGCCCCAGCTCGGCTCCGGGGGGGATCGGTTTCCCCGGCCATTCCGCACGGCTGCGGGGCTCCGGGGAGCTCTGAGAACAGGAAGCCAGCGGTGTAATTTTGAAGGAAATTCTCAAAGCCGAGCCATTAAGGGCTAAAAAGCGGGCTGCATCCAATTCGATCGGAACGGAGCAAAATAAAAACCATCGTAATGGCAGGTTCAATATTGAGAGTAACCCAATTCCAGATTTCCTCCTCTTAATCCTGCAGGAACCCGCAGATGGCTGGGGGAGGGGGCCGTGCTGCCGCCATGCTCGTGCCCCCCGCACATCCCCGGGGCCCGGAGGAGGCACGGGGAGGAGGCACGGGGAGGAGGCACGGGGAGGAGGCACGGCACCGCGCGCCTGCCCCAAGGCCGAGCTCCGCGCTCACCGGCACATCTCCGCCACTCGTGGCACGGAGCGGTGCGACCGTGCTGGGGTCCCCCGGCACGAGTGAGGGGGGCTGTGCCTCCGCAGCCCCTTCCCAAACGCCCACGGGTGCCCCAGGACCTGGATGAAGCTTTCAGAAGGCGTAACGGGGGTGGAGGGGGGGCGGTCACCGCCGAGCCAGCGCAGCAAACCAGAAGCACTCGGCGCGACCACCTCGCTGCGGGCCGTGCTCAATGCCACGTCGGTGCCCTGGGATTTGGGGACGGTGCTGCAGCCCTGGCTCTCGGCCTGGACACCGCGTCCCCCCCGCCTCGCTGGGAGAGCCGCGTGTCCGGCCGGGCTGGGGACGCGGGGACAAACGCGGGGAGCGTGGCTCTGCCCGCAGCGAGCACGGAGCCGTCCCGGCCGCCCCGACCGCCGGGCGCCGCGCTGCCCGCCCCCGGAGGGTCCCGCGGCCACCGCCGCTGAGAGCCTGGCCCGGGCGAGCCCCCTGCTCGCAACTACCTGTCCCCAGGCCGGGGGAATGAGCTGCTGCGCTCACCACATGATCCATCACAAGGTGCTCCCTGCCTGCAGCCCTGCTTAGCACCTGCGCGGCTGCCAGGAAACACATGTGACCCCGCCGGGCGGGCTCGGCAGCCCCTTTCTTCCTCTGATTTAGTTGCTGCGAGCTGCTCTCCGCCCTCCCCCTCGCTCCCGATGCTTGCCAGCTGGGATCCCCGCTCCCCCAGCAGGGCAGGTGCCGCCCGAGCCCCCCGGCCTGGCGGGGAGGGAGCCGCGGGCGGGGACCCCCCCGGTGCCGGCGAGCCGGGCCCCCTGCGCCCCGCTCCGCTGCCGTGGCTCGGGCGCAGCCGCGCTCCCCGAGCGGGGTCGGCCGGCGGCCCCGGTGCGTCCCCGGCCCCGGCAGCGGGCGCGAGCCCCCTCGGCCGCCCCCGCCCCCTCCCCAGGCAGCTCCAGCTGTCAATGGCTCAGATTGGAAGTGCAGGTACGGTGCTGGCGCCCTGCCCGTCTCCCCTGTGTCTGTCTGGTGAAAGAGGAAGCCAGTCCACCTCTGGAATCCTTCACTCTCTCCTCGTTCCTGCTCTCCCCGCGTCTCCCCCGGGGATTCGGGGTCAGCCGCTCTCTCTCGGTCTCTCTTTTTTCCCCTGCCCCTATCGGATTACAATGCGTGCAGTGTTCGCTCCAAATCCCCCACTGCACGTTAATTCTGTTCCTCTGTCTCTAACTACCAAACTGCTTTCCTGTGCCTCCTGTCTTTCCATTCCTCCTCCGCTATTTTTTATCTCTGACAAATAGAGCACGTCAGCTCCAATTGGAGCGAGCGGGACGGGGACGGGGGAGCAGCCAGGAGCCGCCGAGGGGGCAGGCGGGGAGGGAGCCCGGCCAGGGCAGGGCCGGCAGAGCCCTCACCAGCAGTGCCGGGCGGCAGAGACGCGCGGGTGCCCGGCTCCATCGGCCGAATCCCAGTCGCTTCCAGTGCTCCGAGGAGGTGCCCCGGAGCTCGGAGATGGGCCCTGGGTCCGGAGGCCACCTGAAGCAGCTGGGACCTCCCACGCGAGCCACCAGCCCCTGCCTCAGTTTCCCCCTTAGCGCACACGGTTGGCTCCCCTCCACAGGCTGGGATGCTGCCCAGGAGCATGAGGCGAGGCTGCTGGGACAGCTCCGTGCCGAACTCCTCGCTCCTGCCCAGCGCCGGGCCACAAACGGGACGTACGGACTGCCAGCACTCCTTGATTAGACTGACGGACCCAGCTCATCGCTCCTCCTAGAACCAGCCGCCTCCTGCTAAAGGCAGGGCAGCAGCGGCACCGCTGCAGCCGAGCCCCACGGCCTCCTTCCCCAGGAGGCACCGGCGCTGAGACCCCCGTGGTCTCCTTCCCCCGGAGGCAGCGGCGCTGAAACCCCCCCACCGTGTCCTGCACCGCAGCCTGGGGACCCGGCCAGCCACTGGGCAGCAGCCCCCGGTGCGTGCCCGTGCCTAAGGGCGCTGCCGGCGCTCGCGGTGCAGGGGAGGAAGCCAGGAGCACCCCAGCCCCGGCCTCCCCAGGACAGAGGATGGTGAAGGAGCGAGGGAGGAGGCACGGACCAGAGGACGGGGCAGCAGGACCTCGCCCCGTGCCGTCCTCCTGAGACGCGGGGCTGCGGCAGCCCCCTGCCCCGCAGCGAGGGGCACGGCGAGGTTGGAGAGTGCAGGACTGGGAATCCCCGCACCGCGCACAGGAACCGCGGAGCAGTTAACGAGGGGAAAGCGCTCACGGCTTCCTCCGCTCGGGGCTGTGCGGCGCCTCCCCCATCGCAGCCCCCCCACCGACGGAGCCGTGTTTGCCTCGTGAGCCGCCGCCAGCGGCCTTCCTGGCACTCCCTGGGCAGGACGGGGAGGTGGCACCGTCCCGGCCCCCCAGGGCAGAGGGGACCCTAGCAAGGTGGGGAGGGGCAGGCACAAAAGGCAAGGACGAGGGAGGCCGGCAGTGCCCGCTGTCAGGCAGGAGGCCACAAGAGCAGGTGAATTGCACCCGAACACCAGGAAACGCTTTCTTACTGCGAGGGCGGCCCCACTCTGCTGCAGGTTGCTCAGGGAGGTTGTGGGGTCTCCATCGCTGGAGAGGTTCAGAACCCAGCGGGACGCGGTCCTGGGCGGCCGGCTCCAGCAGGACCAGGGGAGTGCGTGCTCCCTGCCAGCCTCAGCCCCCCCGGGGGTCAGTGCGGGGTACGGACCCACAGCCCTCCCCGAGAGACCCCCCGAGCACTGCCAAAGGCAACGCAGAGGGTAACCGGTAGGCTTCGCAGTCAACAGGCTCACAGGACAGCGGGCAGCCCGGGACTTGCTGCATCCACACAGCCCTGGGAGCACAGCCGAGATCCGCTCCGTGTCCGCCACGCGTTAGGGCCACGCGTGTCCCCGATCAGCACCGGCCGGGGCGTGGGCTCAGCACCTCCGCGGGCAGCTCCCCTCTGCGCCAGGCGCCCTGGGACGTCCCGCTCTCACCAGCTGCACTTGTCAAGAGGGGAGGCAGGGAAGCGGCTGTCGGCAGATAATGGCACCCATCCCCGTCCCCCACCCACCTCGCAGCCCATCTTCCACACCAGGAGGCCGCGGGGACAGGACGGAGCCCATCGTGGTGGTGGCTGCAGGTCCCGGGACCGGCCGCGCTCACGCCTCTGCCCGCTGCCAGCGGCCGCGCGGGGGCCGGTCTCCCCCCCCCCTCCCCACCTCCGATCTTTCCGTGCTGATTTACTGCCCACAGAAAAAGTTTCCCTCTTCGAATCCAAGATTCCTTGCGTTTTGGCTCCTGCTCCCGCAAACCCGAATCAACTGTTAATTTTGGCAAGTCCCGCTCCGTGCTCTGACCGTGGTTGGACTTTTCCATTCTCAACACCTTGGGGGCTGCTCCGGGGGGGGGGAGGCACAGGCATTCCCCCTCTCCCCGGGCACCCTGCCCTCCGCAGCGCAGACACGGACCGGGAGGACGCGGGGGCTGACCCTGCACAGCCGGGGGAGACCCGGAGCTGCCGCTGCCCAGCCCAGTGCTCACGGGGACGCTGTCGGGGAGGTCCCACACCGTGGGTCCACGGAGACCCTGCAGCAGTGCCGGGGCAGGAGAAACCCCACGGAGCAGAGGAACCTGCTGCAGGGGGGCTGTGGTTACGTGGGCTTGTGAGCTGCCCCGTGAACGTGTCCAGCACCGGCAGAAGGCACGGGGCCGGGGGCCACGGCCAACACGGTGCTCAATAGGGGCCGGCGCCCTGGAGGGGCTGCCTCGGCCCCCGCCGGGTGCCAAATCCTGGCGCTGGCCCGCGCGCACGCTCCCCTCCCCGCGGCCAAGAGCTGCCTTATAAAGGAGCCGCCCACATCTCGCTTCTGTGCAGAGCAGGCCCAGCTCGTTAAAGATTACGAGATGTAAAGGCAGAGCACAGGCCCCCTGCCTCGGCGCCTTCCCAAGCAGGGCAAGGGCGGGTGGGGAGGGGGGGGACGGGGCCACGGGCCTGGGCAGCGGCCTCCTGGGATGCGCGGCCCCCTCCCACCGCTCCCCACCTGCAAAGTGTGCCTCTCCCACTGGCATCGACGGATTCCCCCTTCCTGGCGAGCTCAGGGACGCCCCCGCTGCCCCTCACGCCGCTGGGGAAGGGAACGAGCCAGGCGCTCGTGGGCTCCGTCCCCCAGCTGGTTTTCATCGTGCCCAGGACCCCCCCGGGACCCCCTCTCCCGGCCATCTGGGAGCAGAGCTCGGCGCGGATGAAAGGAAACGCTGCGTGAGCCCTGCCCGCGGTGACGGGCGGTGGGTCTGGCACCTGCACCCCCCGGCCCCCCCGGCCCAGGCCCCGCAGCCCACGGAAGGATTAGCCCGCGCAGCGGGAGCAGCACGCGATCCAGCCCCGCTGCTCCCCGGGACCTGCCAGAAAGAAAGAGCAGAGTCTTCCATGTCAACATTCCTCCTGCTAAGGAAAACACGGCCCCTTCCCCTGAAGAGCCCATTAAAGGCAGATTTCCTGCCGGGTGCCGGGGGGGGAGCAGAGGGAGGTGCCGCGGCCCACCAGGACCCGGGACGCGCGGCACGGTGACCGCCGGCCCCGAGCGAGCCCTGCCGGGATGCGCGGCTCCTTCACACCTCGAGGGGATGCTCTGCACGGCGAGAGGGCTCCAGCGCCGGCTCCAGCACCGGCTCCAGCTCCTTCTTCGTGGCATGAACCCAGAGAAGCCGCTCCGGGGGCTGCAGTACTACAGGTGAAGTACTCGCACCCCAGAGGGCACAAGGTGCCATCTTCCTGCCCCCCAGAACTGCCCGCCCCAGCTCCGGCCGCAGAGGGGAGGCTTTCCCTCAGCAATTCCCTTTCAGTGAAGAAGCAAATCCCACAGGCCCTGAGCACAGCAGCTGGGGTGGCCTCGTGCCTGGCTGGCTCTCGGCACGAGCCCCGCAGCCTCCTGCATGCACCAGACCTCGCTCCTGTCACCTGCACCCACGTCCCTACACCCCAGGGGGGCATTTCCAGTGGCTTGGCCTTCGCGAGGCCGCTCGTGGAGGGCCGAGCCCACAGCCAGGAGGATGCCGGGGAGGTGGGAGATGACCTTTGGGGTCCCCTCCGACCCGAGCCGCTCCACGATGCGACCGCACGACGCGGGGAGCTCCAGCCCCTCGCAGCTGCACCGGTCGCTGCCCCCGGCCCCCCACAGCGCAGGGCGCCTCTGCCTCCCGCCAGCCTCGTCCCTAAGCACAAAGCGAGACAGGTTTTAACGACCCCGGGTCATTAAGGCAGCATTCCTGCAAAGCCAGCGCTCGGCGCATCGCCTCCCCCTCCTGCCACCCGAGCCAGGCTCCGGAAGGAGGCCTGGCCCGAGCCGAGCCGTGCGGGAGGACGCGCTCCTGGGAGCAGATGGCCTCGCTCCCCGGCGAAACGAACGCCTGAGTGTCACCCACATCCCTGCGCCGGAGCAGCGCGTAATGGGAAAACCCGATGTGGTAGGAAAACCTGACGCTGGGAGAGGAAAGAGACGGGACGCACGCGAGCGGGGGCCGGACAGTGGAAAGGGGGCGCAGGGCCGGCGTAACCCCCCCCCGAGCCCTGGGGGACGGGGGGATGCGGGGCCCGACCCCAGCCCAGGGCCGAGGGCAGCAGCGGGCCCGCCGGGGAGCCGTGGCCGTGAGCGAGTTTCAGGATAGGGCCGGAGCGGGGCGAGGCGCCCTCGTGAACAAAGAGGGATTGCCGCGGGGCTCGGGGACCGCGAGCACGAGCCCCTCGGCCAGAGCGCGCCGTGCAGCTGGGGTGGGACGCCGAGGGGAGCGGGGGCTGCGGCCAAGGCTTCTGGCAGCCGGCGCTTCGGTAGCCAGCAGAAGCCGTTAGCGGCGCTTGGCCGCGGAGCAAAGCGACGCGTGGTTCCCGGACACACAAACAGGCGCTCGGCAGCGGCTCCGCACGCTCTCCGGTTACAGCCCAGCCCCGGGGGCGAGCGCCGGCACCGGACGCGGCTTCCGATCGCGCCTGGGCCCCGCGGCGCAGCTGCTGAGGGGCAGGGGGACCCGCGCCCACCGGGCTCCGTGCCTGCGCCTGGGGACGTCCCCAAGGGCTGCGGAGACCCAGAGCTCGCTCCCGAGGCAGCTCCTGCCCCGCGTGTGGAGCCAGCACCGCCGAAAGCAGGCACCTGCCTCTCCTGGGTGTCCACCTGTGTCCCCAGACCAGTGGCACAGCAGCGGCCGTGCCGGCTGGCCCTGCACCCGGTCCGGCTGCAGATTTCCCTGCAGGCTCCCCGAGAGCCGGGTTGCTCCTGGAAGCCCAGCGGGCGCTGACTGCGCCCCATCAGATCACGCCGGGCCGGGCAGCCCCTCCAGCCCACCCGCGTTACCGGCCCCGCCGAGCTCCAGAACCGTATCCCTGCTCCAGCGGAAAAAAAGCCCGCGTTGTGTATTGGGACGAAGTGAGAGCCAGCACGGCAGCGTCAGGGAAAGGCCCCAGAGAGGCGTGCCCGTGGTGCTGAGCATGCAGGAGCACGCGGTGACACACGTGTGCGCCGGGCGCACCAGAGGTGCCCGGTGTGCAGCCCCCTGCCCGGCGCCACCGGCAGCGACACGAGCGGGGCACCCCTGGAGCAGAGGCTTCACCTCAAGGGCTGGACCTGGGCAAAAGCCCTAAGGAAGGAAACCAAGTGGCTCCTTGCTGCGGGTTGCTCCTTCCCTTGGGGCCGGGAGCTGGAGGGAAGTGAAAAGCCCCGCAGGGAAGGGCTCCAGCTCTGTGACCCTGGGAAAAGGAGGCTCCGACCGAAGGGCGCATCAGCCTCGCCCCCACGATGGCAGTGGGGTGCTGTGGTGGGGTTGCTGGTGTCGGCAAGGACACGTCCACCCTCCCGTGCCCCCGCAGGGCCAGCTCTGCCCCTTTCTGCTCTCTGACACCGTCTGTCTGCCCTGGGCTTGGCGGCCCCGAGACAACAGGGCCTGCCCCATGCCTGGCCATCCTCGCTGCTGGGCGGCTCCCCAGGGGTCCCGCTGAGGCCTCCCAGCACCCTAAGCCAGACGCCGTGGGAGACAAGGGGGCTGGCTTGGTCACAGGGCCTGAAGGGAAGGGACCTTTGGGAGCAGCCCCCATCTCCATCCCCTGCTCGCCAGTACCGAGGGCCCACAACTGAACCCAGCGCTCCAGCTGCGGCCCCCCAGCCCTCCCTCCTTGAGGCCAAACCCCCCGACGGAGGCCCGGGGACAGCCTCCTCCACGCCTGCTGCTGGCCCCTCTCCTCCCTCCGAGGGCACCCCCGGCACAGGAGCCCCCTTCCAGCCGCGGGACGAGCGGAGCAGAGGCAGAGGAGCCTCCTCCGAGGCTTTCTCTCACCACCAGCCCGCGTCCCCCTGGGCAGCAAACCGCCCGCCTTGGGTGGCACCGCATCCACGCTGCTGCAGCCGGCACGCGCTGGGCTGCGCCGTGCCCCCTACCCAATTAGCAAGGCCTCATTTAATTAGCACAGCTCCACCCGCCACGTGGGTTAGGAAGGAGCTGTGAGGCAGGTGCAGGAGGAGCGCGAAGCCGCGCGGCACCAGTGTGTGCGTCCTCCCGCCCGGCCACGAGGCCACGCGCCGCCCGCTGCCACCGCCGCCACCGCCGCCCGCTCCGGCCTCGCTCCGCGCTGCGGGAGGAAGCTCGATCGCTTTGACAGCCTCGTCTGTGCTGGCAGGCACCGGCCCGCTCGCTATCTTCCAGAGGTTTGCGAAGGGGCTGATTATTTTGTTCCAGAGTTTTTCCAGGAATTGCAGCGAAGTCGAGCGGTGTTTTTTTGGACGAGCTGTGCTACTGGATCGGGAGAGACGAAAAAAAATCTACCAGCGGGGCCAGCCTGCGAGAGAACCGTGAGCGGCAGGAGGAGGCGCGGGGCCAGGACCGCGGGGCCGGGACCGTGGGCTGGTGCTGGGCACAGTGGATCCATCGGAAGGGCTCTGCCCGGGCCCAGGCACGGCAGCCCCTGCCCGCCAGGCACTCGAGCCAGAGCCTTCCCCGAGCATCTCCTGCCCTCCGAGGGCCAGATCGCCTGCGAGCGGGCCCAGAGACCTCGGCTGACGGCAAAGGGGAGAAACTTCTGGTCCCAGGGACAGCCAAGAAGGGGCGAGGAGCCAGGGGAGCCTCAGCAACGCGGCAGCGATGGGAAAAGGAGGTGCAGGATTCGTGCGTTAAGGCCCTGTGCCCGCCTCGCCCCTTCCCCAGCGCCATCGGCCCCGCTCGCAGCGCTGCTCCCTCCTCGCCTGCACACTGCTGAACTGCGCCGCCCGCTGAGCGCCGCTCTCCTGCCTCCCCCCGGGAGATGTTAGGAATTTACAGACTGACCTGGCCGTTCTGGAGCGGGGGATCTTAACTCAACAGGCACCCACAAATCCCCCTCGCCGTGACTGGAGAGCAGCGCTGGGTGCCCGGTGCACGCGGGTCTGCTGCAGCTGCAGGTCCCGAGCAGTGCCCCGCGGTGAGCTGGGTGACTTCCACACCCTGCCCTCCGCCAGCCTCACGGCTGAAACCCCGACCCCACAAAACCAACCAGGCCAAGTTTTCGCTCAGGTGCTGCTAGCAGTGCCCCCGCAGCCCCTTCAGGCAGCGTGAGGAAGGAATCCCCGCCCGGGAGCAAGGCTGGGCAGCGCCTGGTTTTCTGTTTGTTTTGGTTTTTCTGCCTTCCTCGCACCGGCTCCGAATTACTGGCTGTTTGGTGACGGTTGCTTTCTGCTTGGGAGTTCACCGTGCCTTTGTTTTTAAGTCACTAAAAGCCTTCTGAATGCACAACTCTCTGAAGGCAGAGTCCAAATATTTGTTTCCGTGCCCTGCTCGCCCCAGGCTGCCTGTCCACGCTCAGCAGCGTGTCTCAGGAAAGGCAGGGTGCTCGTGCTGCCCTTCACTGCGTCGTGAGCCTCTCCCCCACAGCCCCGACCGCCTGGACGCTTCTCCTCTCCTGCCAGCCCCAGCATCTCCTTCCTGGCCTCCCGTCTCAGCTCTGGGTGCGCCCCGCTGACGTCTGTGCTGAGGAATCCCAGCGGTGCTCAGCCCCCGACCTCCCCTGGAGGGGGACACGTCGCTGCGCGAGGAGCCTCCCCTCCGCGTGCAGAAACCCGCGCTTCCGAGCGCTCCTGGGAAGCAGCCGTCGCCGCAGCAAACCCGGGAATCCTCCCGAACAGACACCGCTGGCACAGCCGGGGCGAGAAAAGTGCCACGCAGGTGCTGTGCTCACGGCCGCCCGTCCGCACCGCCTGCTCCGGCACCGGGCACTGGGCAGACGGCGCGGGCAAAGCCGCGGTCAGCCAGCGGGCACCGCAGCAACGAGCGCCGGATGAGCAGGAGACGCACGGCCCTGCGCGGGCACGGGGCGAGGAGCACTGGACGCGTCCACCAGGAGCAGAAAACAGCTTTGCAAAGCCTTCCCCGCTGGAGAGGTGCGGTGTGCCTGGTGGCAGCCGTCAGCAGGGGCAGCTCACAGGGGCAGCAAAGGCGCGTGGTGCGCCGCGGCTCGGGGAAGCGATCCTGGTGGCGGAGCGTCAGCCCCGGGCTCGCACGCCAACCCCCTCGGGTCCCCGAGCTGGCCGAGCAGCCTCCTGCTTCCTCCGCACGTCCTCCGTACCCAGAGCGGAGCCGAGCCTAATGAGGTGGGACATCGGAACAGCGGCCAGCCATTCCGGGCTGGGGACGCTCGGGGTCCCCGCGCCGCAGCCCACGCCTGCGCCAGGCAGCACCTGCACGCGGGGCGGCCGCGCGGTGCCTGCAGCCGTCCCGTCCCGTCCCGTCCCGCCCGCGGCAATGCCCGCGTGGCTGGAGCAGCGCCAGGCAGCCGAGGCGCTCCTTCGGCAGGAGGCAAGCTGCAGCTGAACGCTAGCAGGATCCCTGGCTCCCTGCAGCCGAGGCTCCGCCAGCTCCGTCAGCGGAGAGGTGGGAGCCGCTCCAGCGGCGGGGGCGGCAAGAGCACGCTGCGCTTCGCCATCCTCGCCGGGAAGGGGAGCGGGCTGGCGCGCCCCGCGCCGGGTGCCTGCGGCCGGAGCGCAGCACGAGCGGTGCGGTGATGGCAAGAACAGGCACAGGGCGCTGCGCGAGGCTTGGTGACGCTGGGCATGCTGCGAGCATGGACAGGCGAGCGCTGCCGAAGTGGCGCAGGGGATGCAGCAGGGGATGCCGCCAGCCCCCTCACCCGGTGCGGGACCGTGCCTGAGCTGCATACAGGGAAACTGGCGCTCAGCCTCACCTGTCCTGCACCTGCGCGCAGGCTGACCCCTGCCTTCTGGAGCTGGTGGCTGCCCGGCGCAACACCAGTGCCACGGACAGACCCTCCCGCGGGAAGGGGCAGCGGCGCTGAGGACGGGGTCAGGTGCCATCAGCCCCGCTGTAAGGCAGCTTTAACCCTACCAGGCGTGAGCTGCCTTGGTGCGCTGCCCGCCACCTGCGCCCGGCTCCGTGCCCGGCATCACCCCACGAGGGTGCCAGCAGCCTTTGGGTGCCCGGGGGCAGCGGGGGGCTGAGGCAGGCGGGACGGAGGAGCCGGCTCGCGGGAGTCAGCTCCCGCAGAAGGACAGGCCGTAAGCTGAGACGCAGCCGAGCGCGTAGACCCAGCACGCAGAGGGGGAAAGTAAATGGAAAAAGAAAAAAAGAAGAAAGAAAAAAAGAAAGAAAGAAAAGTTTCCACTCATCAGCCGAAAGTTGTTGTGGGTTTCTCGCTCTCCTTGGGTCAGAGACCTGATCGTTTAAATGCATTCGGTGATGTCATTCCTTCCAGAAGGAAAAAGCCTTTCCTGCCCCAACTGAGCTGCTTTACAAACGCTTTAAATATCAAGCTTGGGGCAGCCAAAAGACAGAGTAATTTAGCTCTTTTTTCATGCCTGTATCAGCACCGGTTAATCGGTGGCTTTCCCTCGGCGCTGCACCAGCCCCGCCGGGACCTCGAGCCCTCCTCATCCCCCCCACGGAGACCCCCGGCAGCGGAGGCGCCCGTGCCACCGGCCACTTCCCCACGGCGAGCGCGAGGCCGGCGCGGCGCGGGGACACGCGGCGGTGCTGAGCCCTCGCTGGCAGCAGCGTGGGGAAGGGGCTGCCCCGGGCCTGGCAGCTCCAGCCCCAGTCCCCAGGCTCCGACACGCTGCGCACGGAAACTTTCCGTCCTGGCTGCGAGCGCCAGAAACCCGAGCGAGTGCCCGAGCCGCTCGCAGCTGCCGAAGCTTCCCCCCGCGGGCCAGCCCTGCCTTCCTGCGGGGGCCCCGAGTGTCCCAGCAGGCGCGGAGCCGGCCCCGAATCCCTCCCTCCTCTTCCTCTAGAGCAGGACGAGGGGCACGGGGCACGAGGCGAGGCTCGGGCCCCTCCGACTCTGCCCAGCCTGCACGTAGCACACGAACCTGCAGCAGCTGAGGCCCCTACAGGAGCCCCTGCGCCGGCCTGCATCGGGAAACCCACGGGAAACCCAAGGGCCACGGGCAGCGGGGCCGAGCACCTCGGGTGGCCATTGCTCGGCTGAAGGTGGGCTGGGGCCTGCTGGAGAGAAGACCCCGCAGCAGCCCGGACCCCGCAGCAGCCCTGCGGAGCCCCCCAGACCCCCGGCCAAGTGGGAGGAGAGGGGTCCCCGAGCCCCGTCCCCCGCCTCTCGCTGCTCCCACCCCGCCGCCCAGCAGCCCCGGCACGGAGCGGAGCCCCGCGGGGTGCACAGCCCGGGGCCGAGCTTTGGTCCGTAGGGTCCCGAGAGCGCCAGTTTTATTTTAAAACGCCGCGGCTCCAGATGTTCTCGCTATTCGCGGCAGTATCTGCAAACCTCAAGGTCTCAACGCCTTTGGCACCACCGGCACCGCACGGCGACGCGGCCTGCAGCCAGCGCTGCGTAAGAGAATCCGCCCGCACGGTGCGCGCGCCCCTCTCCTGCCACTGCGGTGTTAAACCCGATGCCTTTTCATCTCGTCCAATATCCCCTCGTGCTACCTTCTGCATCCTGTTATTGTGTCCTCTCAGACTCCGCTCCGGCTCCAAACTACACAAATCTTGTCTTTTCGCATCTCTTCATCTCCCGATTCCCCCCAGGCCTCCAATTAGCCCCGCTATCCACCTCTGGAGCTCTTTTTTCTCTCCCTACGTCTTTTCAAAACGGAATAATGGAAATGGGGCATGGCACCGCAGCTGGAGGACCTCACCGACGGGCTGGAGCGGCGCTTTCAGTGCTTGCCTTCTCGCAGCCCATTTCCAACTCCTTCCCGCTGCCGAGCGCAGCGGCAGATGCTTTCACCGGGCACTTTCCAAGAACTCCTGTGAGCGAGCGGCTGTTCGGGAGCCCTGCAGGCACGAAGGAGCCCCTGCCACCCCCAGAGCCGCCTCCTTCAGCGCAGGTAACGCGGGTGAGCTCTTCCCCAGAGCTCCCTGCCCTGCTCCCTTCTCAGTACCGACAACCGCAGGGCGCCGGTGCTCCCGGGGATGGGCGCAGGCACGCTCTGCAGGGGGAACAGCAGCGCTAGGACGGGCCTTCCCCTCCGCAGAAAGGGGAAGGGACGTAAAAAGTGTGGATGCCAGCAGCACAACCACTCGACGCAGGGCAGCGGAGGCGGTTTGGGAACCAACTCCTGGGCGCATCCCCAGGGCGGCTGCAGCCTGGGGGTGCCAGGCCCTCCCGGCCCCGTGCCACCACCAGCCCGCGCCCCGAACTCCTCGCCGCCTCCTCTCGCACCTCCGCGGGGCCGAGCACGCGCGGCCGCCCGGCCAGGCACGCTCGCGGGGGAGCGGCAAGCCTGGAGCATCTGCTGGAGCCAGGCAGGTCAGGAAGCGCACGCACGGCCGCGCACACACACACGGAGCGATGAGTTTAAGGAGCTGTCTGCCAGCAGCACATTCTGCAGGGTTTTTTCCTCTCTTGGCTAATCAGCTACTGAAAGAAGAGCTCCCTCAGCCCGGCCAGCGCTGCGCCCCCCGCCCGGCTCAGCTGCGCTGCGGAGGAGGGAAGTGGGCTTGGAACAGCCGCCGGCTCACCGAGGAGCACTCAACGCGCCTTCATTCATTATCCACTGACATATGGAATAGTCATTGTGGGAGGAAACAGAACCAAACAAAAGCCCCAAAACTGCTTCCTCCCAGCGAGGCCCTGACAGCCTCTGCAGCTCGCGGCCATTCATCTCCGCGCGGCCGAGAGCAGCGACGCCCGGGCTGCGCGGCGAGCGCCGGGGGAGCGCCGGGGGCCGGGCGGCGGGGACGGCCCCCGGCAGCACCGCCACGGCGGGCACGGACGGCGGGGGCTCCACCAGCGGGCACGGGGAGGCCCCGCGTGCGACACGGGCTCCCTACCCGCCCGGCCCGGCCAGGAAACCGATTTATTTTGTTGTGTCTCTTCTCTGAGCACACGGCAGAGACCGGCCGGGCGCCCGGCCAGGCTGAGCGCCGGCAGCTGCCAAGTGAGCAGGAGCACAGCTAGAAGAAATTTAGTCTGCGCTAAACACAGGGGCATAGCAGGTCTGAGCTATTATTCTTTATTAAAGAGCTCCCAAGCCCACGCACAGGCAGAGGGGAGCGAGCGCGAGCCCCGAGCCAGCGGCGGCGCTGAGTGACAGCCGGCGCAGCAGCAGCAGCGCGCCCCGGGGCACGGCCGTGCCGGCGGTGGCACCGGATGTTTTCCCAACTGCTGCTGCTTTCGGGAGCGATCCTGCGGGCGCTGAGCGCTGGGGCCGGCTGGGAGGTCGGCTGGGGCCACCGGAGCGTGGTCGGAGGTTGGCAGAGGGGAGCAGGGAGGGCGGCACGCAGCTGGGGGACCCCCACGGCACCCCCGGCACCCACCTGCTCCGCAGGGAAACAGCGCCCGGGGACAGGCACACACCGGGGGCTCCCGGGCGGCCCCAGCACCAGAGCCGGCTGCAGGATGAACCGGCACGGGGGGGTTCCCTGCCACTACCACTTAGAGCTGCCGGCGCTAAAGGTAACGACCGGGTCTGAGGAAACCATCGTGGCGATGCAAAGGGACAGGCAGGAGCGCAAGGCACCGTCTCTACCCGGATGTCACCACGTTTCTCGCGTGTTGCCCCCGGATACCCGGCACCGATGATGGCGGGGATGACCCGCGGGGATGACCCGCTCCCGCGGCTCCGCAGGGTGCCCCGATGTGCCGCCCCGATGTGCCGTCCCCAAGGCAGCCGGCACCACGGCCACACCAGCTCAGTGCCGCGAGAAGCTGCTCAGAGCCGCACCGCAAACCCCGAGGCTGCCGGAGGGGCCGCGGGGCTGTTTGCGGAGGGGTGGTCCCGAGCCCCCCAGCAGCAGCGACCGCAGGTGCAGGGTGTGCTCCAGCCCCAGCCCCTGGTCACGTCGCGAAGGGACGCCGCTGCCTGGTTCGCGTGGTGCCGGGACAGGCTGCGCCCCGACGGCCCGGGGACGGACACACGCGTCCTTGGTGCCCTCGAGCGCGAGGTGCTAATGCATCATGGCTCAGCGAGCCTTTAGTTAGGAGGAGGCCGCAAATTAATTAGGACAAAGGTACGAAGCAAGCTAGCTCCCGACAGAAAAGAATAAGAGAAAAATAAAATCCGCAGCTCCCCCTCGCAGCGAGGAAGCGCTCTCCTGCTCCCCGCGCCCCCCATCCCGCGCGACAAAGCGGCCGAGCACAAAGCCCCCAGTGTGCGCATCCCGGCCGCAGGAAGCAGAAGCATCAGGGTTCTTCTGGAGGAGAGATAACTACAATTACAGAGAGAGGGCAGGGGGCTGGGAGCGGGGAACAAGGAACAAAGCCACTGGAAGCTGCTCTGATGTCAACAGGTTCTGAATCAGCGCTCCCCCCACGGGGGCCCTGAAACAGGACCAGCTGGGGAGAGAGAGACCTCGAATTCCTGCATGAAAGGGTTTTTTTCCTGGGTTATGCTGGAGACATTACACAAGTGTATGTTTTCTATAGTCATATATTTCCCCTCTCTCTAAATCTCTATTCCAGACCCGGGGGCAGGGACTGCCGGCAGCTCCAGCGCCAGCCCAGGTGGGCCTCCAACATCCAGCCCGCAGGGCCCCGGCGGGAGCAGCGCGGCGGCAGGCTCCCGCTCCTCCCCTCCTGTCCCCTGGGGCTGGCGCTGGAGCAGGAGCATCCCTCAGGGCTCCGGTACGCACAAGCCAAGGCCCTTTAACCATCCTGAATGCCCGAGAGCTGCCACCCTGGGGCTGGGTGCTCGGCCAAGAGCCCCGCTCACGTCCGCGCTCCGCAAATCCCCAGCCAACGTCCCCGCGGCTGCTCCCGGCGTGAGCGAGCTCCTGGTTTCGGCACCCGTCCCGGTAAGCTCTGAGGCTGCCCGGCACCTTTCAGGTGAGCCCACGTCCCCGGCACGAGGGCCGGGTCCAAACACCCCCGCAGCCCTTGGCGATCGCTCCGTGCCGACCCCGGGGCTCTGCTGGAACAGCTGATTTGCGCCAGTCGCACTAATTGGTTTAGCAGATGATTAAGAGAGGCGGTGAGTTGTCTGGAACAACCAGACCGAGGAGCGCTTTCTCACCGAGATCCCGCTGCCTTCCACACAGGCAGCGTCCAACCCTTCCCGACACGTGGACCCGAGGCCCCCTCGGGCAGCAGGGCAGACCCCGCGCAGCGAACGCAGCCCTGCGGGCCGGGGGCCAGGCTGCCAGGCAGCCCGAGGAGCCCAGCAAAAAGCCACAGCTCCGGGTGGGCAAAGGGGGCGCGACCCTCAGGCAGGGTGAACGGGGTCTCTGCCCTCACAGGAGGCAGACCCGCCACCCCCTTTGGCTGCCCCAAGCACCAAGCCGCCGGCATTAGTGGCAACGAGCGGTCGGGGCAATCCCCGTCCAGGCGCAGCACCATTTGACCACGCTCCCTCCCGTGCGTTTGCACCGAAGCCAGCAAGGAGAGGGAAATCCATCCCCCCCTATCTCGCATCCATATTGAAAAAACACCACCACCACAACAAAAAGCTTTGCAGCGGGTCCTACCTCTTCGTCTGAGCTGTCCTCCTCGTATTCGTCCTGGGCAAGCAGACGCTCGTCTTCGGTCAGGAAGGGACCGGCCTCCAGCTTCCTGGGAGCCCCTTTGACCTGAAAGGGAAACAAAGAGCTCGGTGAGTCCCACCACACGAACCTCTGTAGCGCTGCGCTCCCTGCACCAGAAGCCTCGGCTGGGCCACGAAGCCTGCATCTGCCCCCAGCGCCCCGTCGGGTGCCAGGTCCGAGGCCACCGCGAGCGCTCCGTGCCACATCCTGCGCGGCGCTGCGCACGCGACCTCTCGCTCCCAGCTCCTCCGGGACGCCGCGTTAGAGGGAAGGAAGGAAGGAAAGGAAGGGCTCATTAAGCAGCGGGCGCTTCTGCTCGTTTGGGACTGCCAAGACAAAGTCAATCGCCTCCCTTCTGAGGACAGGTCGCCGGAGCAGCTCTGACAGCTCGCAGAATCGCATCCCCACTCCCTGGGCTCAAAACCTCTCCAAGTCCACGGCTTCCACATCCCAGCCACCTTCCGGACGGGAAGCCCCAGGCCGGACCCGAAGCGGGGACGGGTCTCAGGAGCACCAGGCGGCGACGGGCCCCGTCCGCACCGACAGCCCCGGGTGAGGTCGGCGCGGGCAGTGCCACCCGCTGAGCCCCAGGTCTGCTTCTCCCGAGTGCTCCCTGTGCGCACAGCCCCCGCCCGCCCGGCTGCATGGGGTTATTCTGAGCCTGGCGCAGGATTTACGGTCCCCGAGCCCCACAAGGTGCCCGCCAGCCCCCTCCTCCAGCCCGCGGAGGTCTCTGCTGGCAGATCCCCGCCTCCCCAGCAGATCTCGGGGAGGACAGGCCCAGCGGAGAGCCTGGCAGGACAACACACGGGGGCTTCTGGCGCCCACCACGAGGGCAGGCTTTCCCCAGCACCGTGCCCCACACAGAGGCCCGCACCCACTGCTGGGTTCCACCACGTTTGCGCTCAGGGCTCCAGAGCTGCTGGACGAAGCGTGCGAGATCGGGTGAAGCACCAACGACCTCCGCAGCACGACCTGAAGTTACTGATGGGCTTCAAAGCGATGAGCGCCGTCGGAGCCACTTCGAAGCCCAAACGCCTTTGGCAGAGAGCAGGGCAGGATGAGGCCGCGAGCACAGCCCCAGGGTGGCAACGCCAGCGGGATGGAGATGGCCACGTGTGACACGCTGGGCCAGGCGCCTCCGTCCGCGGTCACCTGCGAGTCACCCGCAGGGCGCCACGAGGAGCCTCCGTCCCCGGGGACCCCCACGCCTGCTCTGCGCCGGGACGGGGGCTCGGCCACCGCGGGGCCACGCGGCAGAGCCGAGGCAGGGCGGCCGCGGGCAGGAGCCGCTGCCCTCCGCAGCCGCGGGCGGTCAGACAGCGCCGGCCGCCAGGCTTCGCCCACTCGCTGACCCGCTGTGTGGGTGCCGAGCAAGCTGCAGATCCTTCCCTGGAAAAGAGATTCGCTCCCCCCCCCTTCGCCACTCGGGGCGGGGGTAGGGGGAGAAGGGGGACCCTGGCTAGATCGGGTTTACGGGAGGATTCAGAGAAATAATCGGAAAACCAGCCCCAGAAAACGTCCCCCGCGGGAGCAGTAAAGCCCGCGCAGTGTGTGATCACCTTCTGCTGGACGCGCAGACCCGCGCAGCTCCCCCGAGCCGCGGGGAGCGGGGTGGGAGAGAGCCTGGAAAATCCTGGGCCGGCAAGAGGATGAGATTACTGCAAAAACAAAAGGCTTTATTAAAAAATTTTTAAAAAGGGAGATTGGAGATAAGTTTTTTTCCAGGCTTTTGGCGCTACGATGGCTCTGGACTTGAGTTTCCATCTCTCCCTCTCATTTCCCCCTCTCCCGCCACCGCGACGAGCGGGGAAGGATCCGGGGCCGCGGGCTGGGGCTGCGCTGCACGGCCCTCGGGCACCAAGGAGCCAGGAGGAGCCACGCAGCCGCCTCGCGCTCCCGCTCCCGGCCCGTGCTGTCAGGGAGGCCTGCGGGCGTCCTGGGTCCCGAGCTCCATCCGAGGACACGCACCAAGGCAGCGCCCAGGCCCGGGACCTCTGCAGGGGTCTCGCCCTGCCTGGTGCACCCCCAAAGCCAGCCCACGGGCATCTACGGGCAGGTCCGCACCCTTCAGAAAAGCTTCGCCAGGAGACCAAGGAAGAGCCCGGCTAGGACATCGCTCCCACACCCAGCGCCCTGCTAGGTTTGACCGAAGCCTGCCTGGGGTACACCGAGCCCTCCAAAGAGGCCATTTTACCCCAAACCGGGCAGGACTGCTACGGGGGGTTCAGGCACCAGGATCAGGCACCCACTCCTCTCACGGGCGTGCCCAGCGCCTCTCCGCTCTGCCCCGGTGCACGCAGGGCCTTTACCCGCACCGCTCCTCGGCGCCGCGCGAGCCGCGTTGCAGGCACGGGAGCGCAGCGACCGCTCCTCTCCGCAGCCCAGGCAGCCCCTGCAGCGGTGCTCGTTCCACCAGAGGGCGGCAAGCCGTGCCGGACACGCTGCCAAAATCCAGGAAAATCCCCCAAATGCTCCCCCAGCACCCCACGCCATGGCCGGGGCTCAGGGACAGGGGCTGCCGGGGGTCCCCTGCCCCAGACCTCAGTGCTGGGCATCACCGACAGCCGTCACTGAGCCGCGTCCCCGCGGGTTTGGCCGCTGAACGGGGAGGTGGGCGGCAGCCGCCTGGTGTCAGCAGCCGGCCGGCACCACCAGGGCTTGAGAACGCGTTCAGCTGGACGCGGGGTGACCGGGGAAGGAGGGACGAAGGCCCCACAATGAGACCCGCAGCCTCCTCCCGCCCAAACGCACCCCACGCGTGGATCGGCCACGGCTCCTGCGCCCACTGCCCCAGGTGAGTTCAACGGAAGAGCTCAGAGAAACCAGAGAGATCCCTGCGCTGAACCACAAGCGGGAGGGCGCTGCCCACAGCCCCATCCACAGCGCCCCGCGCCATTGAGCCTGAGCTGAAGGGTGGCCAGCAGCGGGCAGAGCAGGGGACACGAGCGGCGGCTGCCACAGGAGCCTCACGGCACCGCTCGGGGCAGGTCGCAGCCGCCCGGCACAGGGAGCGAACCCCACGAGAAGCACGTCACGCACCTGGCTGCCAAGAGCCACGGGCGGAGGTGCGAAGGAGAGGCTGTCCTCTAGTCGTGAATTAGCACCAGTGGGAGAAAGGAAACGTGCTTTCGGGAGCACGAGCCCTTCCCAGGGCGCGACGCGGGGGCAGTGCTGAAGCAGCCCTGCCTGCCCCAGAGCGCTGCCGCGGTCTGCGGCCAGATGAAGTGGTGTGAGGACACCAGCCTCGGCACCGTCCTGCGATGCCCCGCAGGGACAGCCGGTGGCCGTGGGGAGCAGCCATCCCTCACGGCCCTTGCCAGCCATACAATACACCCCGGGGCGCGTTAACGGCCCCGCTGGATCCTCCTTTTCCTCCGCAGACCAAGGGTCACCGGAAGGTGGATGAAACCAGCAGGAGCTGCGTTGGCTCCGCTCCCGCCGCGCAGAACCTGCCCGCCTCCCTCCGCAGAGCTCTCGGCGCGCTCCCACGCAGTTCCCCCAGGTTCTGGAGAAGAGATCAGAAACTCCTGGCTTGCGATCTTCCAGCGGGAGGGGAGAGGTCCCCGCCGTGCCCGCGGTCCCGGCAGCCGCGGAGGGGAGCTCCCCGGCACCGCAGCGGGGGGCTGAGGAAGGGGCACGCTGCAGCTGCGGGGACGGAGGCGGCGAGTGGCCAACAGACGGGTGCCAGGCGGCCTTGGGAGCTGCGGCAACGTCTGCAGGCCAAAACGCCCGGCCCCAGCGTGGGCAGGAGAGGGGCTGCGAGGTTTTCCTCTCAGCTTTACCGGGTGCAGGATGCACACAGCAGGGGTGGGACCTGGATCCGCGGTGCCAAGCCCAGACCTCGCTGAGGTCGTGCGGTCGAGGTAGGGAAAGGCAAGCACCCAACACACACCCCGTATCTCTTCCCGGCTACAGCAGGACGGCTCTCGGGCCCAACGCTGCCAGGTGCTCTGCTCCCCCCGAGAAGCACCCTGTGAAGCTGCACCCCCTGCCTCACACAAAACGACACCTGAAGGAGAGCGGGGGCCTGGCTTCCGAGAGCGCCAGGAACAGCAGCCCCGAACCCCAGCTCCCTGCGCTGAGCGCTCGCTTGGGCTGCTCGCTGTGATCCGGCCTCCTCCACCTCGACACGAGAACCCCGACCTGCAGCCGCTCCGGCGCCTCCAAACCAACTGCTGGCGGCTCAGGGACGAACGACACGCAGGACATGCAGGGCTCGTGAAGAAAGTGAAGATGGAGCGACGTTACTCCTCCTCGTGAGCAGGGTCGTGGGCCCCGAGGAGCCCATCAGACCACTAAGCCTGGTGGCAGCTGTAGGGCCAAACACGGGTTTATCTCCCACCAGCCGTTGTGTCTTCAGGGGTTTCCATTCTCCAGGGAACCTCTCGCAGGGGACAAAGGGGAGCACCCTGCAGGTGAACACGGGTACGCCTCCGGTTTGAGCTCAGATGTGAGAGGATCCAAATCGGCGCTTTCAGAAGAACAAGGACATGGTTCGTGCCGGGGCCAGTCTCGGAGGACCAGGACGGGGCAGCCCGACCCGTGCTGGGGCCACAGCACAGAGCTGCAGCCTCTGGGAGATGTCACTGCTGGTGCCCAGGAGGAAGCCGGGCAGAAGTTCCCCGCGGGAGGCACCAAGGATGCGGGGCAGGCGCTGCCAGCAGGTCCTGCTCGCGGCCGGAGCCGAGGGGACCTCTCACGTCTCAAAGCCTTTGGTGGAGCAGATGCCGTCTTGTACCCCTCTAAAACGGGGAGGCAGAACCTGGGAGGCCAGGCCTCACGCAGCGCTTCAAAGGCTGCTGCTGGCCTCCTCCCGTCGCCTGGCTCCGCGCGTCCTGCCCTGCAGCACTGCCCTCCCATCGGTCCGACCGCTGCGTCGCCGCGAGCCGTACTCCTGCGGGGGCCGGGGCTGGGGGGGAGGTGGCTGCCAGGGCAAGGAGTCGCCCTGAAAGTTCTCACCCTGCGGGCGAACATCAATTTGTTCCGTTTCACGGGGCTGGCAGAGCCGCTAACGCCACAGGCAGATGAAGCCCGGTGAGCGACGAGCGTCTCACTCCCGCACCAGGCTCAGGAGCCGACGAGTCCCACGTCACAGACGCGCTGCCAGAGCCCCAGGCAGCCTCAGCAGCTCTGCTGGAGCTCGCTTTGGGTTTCCTCTGCGGCACCTGCCCAGCGGCGCGGTGCTGCCGGCCGGCTTCTCACCTGGGAACGCCGGCACTGGGGACGCCGAGACCCCACTGCTGCGGCGAGGTGGCAAAGCACCGCGGGCACCACGTGCCACGCAGCGGCACTCGTCGCGCTGCCACGAGCTGCTGCCAGCACTGGCAGCCGTCTCCTTCCCCTCCCTGACTGCCAGCAGCGCATCCCAGGGGACAAGAGGCAAGGAGGCTCGGCAGAAACGGGGCCGCCACGAAGGAATTTCCCAGCTGCTTTGCTGCTTTGGGCCGGCGCGGCTGCCGCGAGCACAAATTAACCCGGGAAGAGCAGAAGCAGCGACGCAGGGCTAGGGAACCCGCACTGGAGGGGCTTCCCGGGTTAGGAAAGCAGCACGCCTCCATCTCAGCCCGGCCTTCAGCCGCCGGGGCCTCTCCCCAGGGTGCCGGGAGCGGAGCCGGGCAGCGCAGGGGCTGCCAAGGAAGGAAGCCCGGCTTGTCACGACGCTGGAAGTCATTAGGAGGAAATCTAACCCGACAAGGACAGCCTAATATTTACACAGCCCTGCGAGCGAGGGAGGCACCGAGCGCGGGGCTCGCAGCCTGCTGACAGGCAGCGGCCCCTCGTGCTCCGGGGCCCCGCGGGAGCCAGGGCCGCTCCGCCCCGCACGGCTCTGCTCGGCACCACGCGGCTCGCGCCGGATTAACGCCGTGCTGGCACGCGGCTCGGTGCCTCGCTCCGGTCGCTCCTCAGGAGCGAGGCTGCCCTCGGTACCCTGTGGGGTTCTAAAGCCCCGCAGACAACACGCGTGGCATCGCGGCTCCCTGACAGCATCCTCCTGCGGGGAGCAGCAGCTCGCCCCTGGGATCGCGAGGAGGAGCCCAGCTCCGGAGAGGGCCCTCAGCACCCAACGTCCCCCGTGCTCGGGGGGTTCTGCACAGGGGCCAGCAGGACCCAAACGTTGTGGGCGTCGTCTCCAGAGCCTTCAGCCTTCCCTTCGCTTCTCCTGCCTGGTCAAACACAGCAGCAGCATGACAAAAACACAAAGCTCCCGCAGGAGCGTGCCCAAACATGGGGAGAGCAGCAACGCCCTGGACCCAAAGGGTCCCTCCCGATGCAGAACCACTGCTCACACCTCCCTGAGCTGAGACGGAACCGAGGATTCCTCAGCTGCCTGGATCCAGAGCTGTTAAGGGTCAGAACCAGCGTCTGTTCCTTGTGCAGGGGGGAAGCTTTGGGAAAACAGACGAGCCATCACGACCTGCTCGCCAAGAGGCGCATCTGTACCACGGCTGCAGCACCTGGGGCTGGCACTGACCTCCTTCTGCCTGCTTCCAGCTGGACCCGATGGTCTTGGAGGTCTTTGCCGACCCAAAGGATTGCACGATTCTGTTCCGTGACGCTAGCAGCGGCCTCGGTGCCCGCAGCCAGCTCCTCCTGGAGCCCCGGACAGCCTCGCCACGGGCCACGGTGCTGAGTCCCCGCGGCAGCCCTGGCAGCCTGACGAGCGGGGCTCCTCGCTGTCTGCTCTGCCAGCAGCACCGCGGAACATCCCCCTGCCTCCTTTCCCCTTCTCCCGTCCGCACACGTCCCCTCCCATCAGTCCGTAAGCGTTCTGCTCGCGCGTGCTGCTCTCCCACGCGCAGTCCTGCAGCCCCTGGAGGACGCAGCCTGGGAATCCTCCCCGAGCTCGTTTCACTTGCCGGAGGAGACCCGGGACAGGCACAAACCCCGCAGACGCTCCGCAGCCCAGCGCAGGCGGCACGCCGCGGCCGTGCCTGCAGAACAGAGCCGCTTAGCGCCAGGCTGGGAACCCAACAGGAGGCTCCTGGGGCACCGCAGGCAAGGCACGAGGGGGCTGGAGCAAACGGGCGTCCCCGGGGAGGTCCCAGGTTTAAACCCGCTTTGCAGCGGCTCCCATGGGACCGACATCTGCAGCTCCGAAGGACGGGGACAAGGCAGCCGTCAGAGCCAGGAGCACTGCACGCAGCAAAGCACGAGGCTGTAAGAACGAGGCCTGGGGCGAGCTCTGCTGCAGGCGGGTGGTCCTCACCCTGCCCTCGCTGCCGGGCCAGGAGAGTGCTGCCTGGCTCGCGGGCGGCACCAGAGGGACGGCACGGGGCTGGTGATGGAGCCAACTGCGAACACCCAGCTCCAGAGGAGCTGCCGGGGGATCCCTGCTGTGTTTGTGCCTCATCTCCCGACTGCGAGGTGCAGGAAGAGCCGGGGGCTGCCCCCGCCACACCTGACGAAGGCGGCGCTGCGTTACGGCCGGCAGCTGCTTGGGGCACTCGCACCAGTCCCCAGCAGCGCGGGGCCGTGCGTCATCTCGCAGAGGTTGGACTCGATGATCTTGAGGTCTCTTCCAACCTAGAAATCTGTGTCTGTGTCTATCTCCAACAGGTTTTAAGCTTGGGGCTAAAAACCAGCTGGAGCTCTGAGAACGAACTTAGCAAAGGCGGAGGAGTCAGGCCTCCGGGCAGCGCTGCCGGTCGGGTGCCTGTTCCCGGCCTACAAATCCGCCCTCAGCAGCACCCCGAGCACCGAAGCGCCGCGCCGGCCTGCTGACGGCAAGCCTTCAGGGCAAGCGCCACCCGCCCCGAGGAGCAGGGGACCGCTGCCTGCGAGGAGCCAGGTCCCGGGGCTGAGCCCCCCCGGCCTCCCCCAGCGCCTGAGGGGCGCAGCAGCGTCCCCGCTCCCCGGCGGGGAAGGCGGCTGGGAGGAGACCCTCAGCAGCAGCCCGAGGAAGGGCTCCGTGCCCGAGCACCCAGAGCCAGCATTTCTTCCCGCAGCGCTTTCCTTCTCCGTCCCCGTGAGGAGGAATCCGCCGCTCCCGCTCTGCCAGGGGAAGGCCTTGCTCGCTGCCACCTGAAGACTTCAGCTCGCTCGCAGCTCTGGCCGTGCCACCGAGCACGCCCCTTCAGAGCGCAGCGAGCTAGCCAAAATCCAAACGGCGCTGGGACTGCGGAGCCTCCTCCCTGGAGGTCCCCGAACCCGCCCGGACGTGGGGCTGGGACCAGCTGGGGGGCCCTGGCGGGGCAGGGGGGGAACCGGGCGGACCTGAGGAGCCCCCGGCCTCAGCCACTCCAGGATCCTGCGCTCCACCCGCGCACAGCGACCGCCGGCACTGCATCCACGTGCCCTCCCTCGGCCCCGCGGGGTCTGCAGCCCCCCAGCCCGCACAGAGCACCGTGCCAGCAGCCGGGGGGACAGGAGGCTTCGCAGAGCTCCTCCACGGCAGCAGCCAGCTGAGCTCAGCCCCCAGCGGAGCCCGCTGACCTCTGCCAGCCAGCGGCCACCAGGACTGACGCGCTCGGTGCCCGGCCCGTGCCACGCACACGTTTTTATAACGTGGCAGAGAAGCGCACCTGGGCTCTGGTGAAGCAAAGACAGAGCCTTCGGGACAGCGCCCTCCTCGCCCCTTGCGCGCCGCACCGCTCTCCTCCCGCATTTCCCACCCGCACGGCAGCCGGCGCGGGCCTGAGCACCGAGCGGCAGCCAGGGAAGGACTCGAGGAGGCTTCGAAGGAACCCTGCTGCTGGGAGGCTCCTGCTTGGAAACTCACCTCTGCTCTCCTGGGTCCCAGGCAACGTACGGCCCTAAACCGCGCCTAGCTCCCGAAATCCTCGGGTCTCTCCGGAAAGCTGGCTGAGGCGCAGAAGCTTCCAAGGCCACAACGCAGCCGCCTGCAAGCCGCTCCCTTGGGGCGTTACTCGGGGGCTTTAAAGCCGAGGGAAGCCCGGCTGCAGGGGGGTGCAGGCCCGGTACCCCCGCCTGGAGCGGCGACGCCCTGCGCGGAGCGCTCCTGGTGCCCCAGCACAAGCAGGAGGTGGACGCACACCCGCGCACGTCCGGCGCCCTCGAGGTCCTTCCCTGGGCCAAACCCCTCCGGGCACCGCCGCAGGGGAAACCCGGGGGGGCGGCTGCTCCACCTCCACCGCTCCTGCTCCGAACCGCCCGTGCGCGACCCAGAGCTCTCCTCGCAGGGCGGGAGGGCGCCCACGTCCAGCTGGGAGCCAGCACCGAGGAGAATGACCACCGCGAGCCACAGAACTCGCGTGGTTTAGGGAGCCGACTGCTCTGACGAGGCGAGCAGCACAACGGGGCCGAGCCGCAGCCGCAGCGGGGCCGGGTGAGCCGCGGATCCCCAGCAGCTGCCGGAGGCGGCACCGGGACGGGGACAAGCGGCTGCGATGGGGACAGCCCCAACGGGACTGGTGCTGAGCGCTGAAGCTGCGGCCTGAGGCCCTGCTGTGAAATCCCTGCAGAGGTCACGAGAGCTCCTGCTCCGTTCCCACTCCAGACCCCGGTAACGCCCCTGCCCATCGCCCGGACAGACAGACAGACACCGGAGAGCCGGGATAACGACAGGGCGCTTGCTGGTCCTAGGAACAACCCAGGCCACAGCAGCATCGGGGACCTGCACGTTAAGACAAATTCTGCCACGAACTTTTCACCGATCTTTGTGCCCGCCTCTTCTGGAACTGACTGAGCCCGTGCCTTCGTGACGGTCGAAAAAGTACCGAAGGCATCTGCGAGAGAAGCGTCAGTACCGCAGGCTCCAGAAACGCAAGCTGCCGGAGGGGTTTCTCCTGCTCCCAGGCAGGCAGCGCAGCAGCTCAGCGTCGCGGGGGCTGCCCCCGACTGACTGCAGACAGGGCCCCCAGGGCACCCAGCGCCGCGAGCCCGCAGCAGGACATCAGGCTCCGCGCTCGCTTCGTGGCTCGCCGTCCCCCTGCCAGCCCGGCTGCGCCGCACAGCCCGCGGCCGGCGGTGTGACCGCAGGGAAACGGCCCCGCTGGGAGCCTCGCGCAGCCCAGCAGGGCCACGGGCAGGGTCCTGCCCCCGGGCCGGGCAACCCCAAACCCGCGCCCCGGCTGGGGATGGACGGACGGGCAGGCGGACGGACGGACAGCTGGACGGACAGAGGCGAAGCAGCCCCGAGGGGCAGGACGTGGGGGGGCTCCGAGGCCCCCTTGGCACCCAACGCGTTCAGAGGCTCCACCGCCCGCCCCCCGCCCCTCTCCGTGGCTGGGCCCCGGCCTGGCTCCTGCCCCGCGGGCTACGAGCGAGGGGCGGCAGCACCGGGCCCCGGGGCCCCCAGGCACCTGCCTGTCCGTCCGTCCGTCCATCGGTCCGTCCTCCTCCTCCTCGCCTGCACTGCGGGTGCTGGGGCAGTGCGGGGTGAGGCCGGGGGGGCTTCCTCCTCCTCCTCCTCCTCCTCCTCCTCCTCCTCCTCCTCCTCCTCCTCCTCCTCCTCCTCCTCCTCCTCCCCCCCCTCAGCCAGGCCCAGGTCGGGCTCGCAGCCCTCCCCCACCGCTGCCCCGGCCCCGGCCCCGCTCCTCACCCGTGCCGCAGGGGCTGTGGTGCCGCCGGGCCCGTCCTCGTCCTCCTCATCCTCGTCTTCATCCTCGTCGTCTTCCTCCTCGTCCTCGTCCTCGTCCTCCTCCTCCTCCTCTTCTTCACCGCTCCCCTCCTCCTCCTCCTCCTCCTCCTCCTCCTCCTCCTCCCGCTCGCTCTCCCCCCAGTCGCTGCCGCTCCCCCCCGGCCCCCAGCCCTCGCTGTCCGCAGGCTCCGGCTCCTCTGCTCCGCGGCTCGGCGCCTCCCGGGGCTGCGAGGGGAGGGAAACGGGGGGGGGTCAGCGCCGGGCCCCGCGCCCCCGGTAACCACAGCACCCCCCCGGTAACCATGGTAACCCCCCGGTACCCACGGTGGCCCCCCGGTAACCGCAGCAACCCCCGGGAACCCCCCCGGTAACCATGGTAACCCGGTAACCCCCCCCCCCCCCGCCCCACCTCCGCCATGCCGGTGCCGCGTGCGCCGCCGCCGCGCTCCTCGTGCGCCGGGGTCAGAGGTCACGGCCCCGCCCCCAGCCGCCTCCTTCCGCCTTCCGGGGCCGGCCCCGCCCCCGGGGGGGTACCGGAGGGGGGGGTACCGGAGGGGGGGGGGGTACCGGGGAGGCCGCGCGGCGCGTGCCCGGCAGCGGCGGGGTCAGAGGGCAGAGGGCGCGCGGCCCCACGCGCATGCGCCGCGGCCAGCAGCCCCCCCCGAGCCCTGCGCGCTGCGCATGCGCGCGGTGAGCCCGGCGGGGAGGGGGGGGGACGGCGCATGCGCAGCCCGCGCCGGAGGGCGGGGGCCCGGCGGAGAAGCGCCGTGGGCGGGGCGGCGGGCGGCGGGCGCGCATGCGCAGCGCCACCCCCCGCCTCTCCCTGGCGGGCGGCGGGGCGGGGGCGTGCCCCGCGGGGCGGGGGCGGGGCGGCGCCGCGCATGCGCGCGGGCTCCCCGCGCGGGGGGCTCGTCCCGGCGGCGTCCCAAGATGGCGGCGGCCATGCAGGGCCCCGCGGGCGGAGCTGCGCAGGCGGCGGCCGGGCCCCGCGGCGGCGGCGGGCGGCGGCGGCTCTGAGCCCCTCGAGGCCGGGCCCCGAGGGCGCAGCGGCCATGGAGGGCCCCGGCGCGGCGGCGGCGGTGGGCGCCGGGCCCGGCGGCGGCGGCGGCAGCAACGTGCCCGCCTTCCTCACCAAGCTGTGGACGCTGGTGGAGGACCCCGACACCGACCCGCTCATCTGCTGGAGCCCGGTGAGCACCGGCCGAGGCCGCGGGGCTCGGCTCCCGGCAGCGGGCGAACGCCCGCTGCCGGGAGCCGACCCCGCGGCCGAGGCCCGGGCGTTTTATTGGAAAAAAAATCCCCGTTTCTTCCCCTTCTTTAACCTCCCTTGTGCTCGCCCGCGGTTAATTGCTGGGCTTTAATTGCTCCGGCGTTAGCCCGTAATAACCGGTGGTGTCAGGGGCTCGGGAGCGTGGGTCCTGAGGGGATTTCTGTGAGGAAAGGCGCAAATTGGGCGTGCGCGAGGAGGGATTTGTGAAGAAAACGGGAAAATAAATGTCAGGGGGGGGTAAAACTGCCCGGAGCGGGGGTGGGTGAGCTTCTGCTTGGGCTTTGGGGCTCGGGGGTGTGGGTCCTGAAGGGATTTCTGTGAGGAAGGGCGCAAACTGGGGGGGGGGGTGAGGGGAAATCTGTGAAGAAAATAGGAAAATAAACGTCGGAGGGGGTAAAACTTCAGCGCGTGAACTTATAGTTGGGCTTCAGGGGCTCAGGAGTGTGGGTCCTGAAGGGACTTCATTGAGGAAAGGCACAAAATGGGTGTGTGTGAGGGGAAATCTGTGAGAAAATGGGAAAATAAATGTCAGAGGAGGTAAAACTGCACGGAGCGTGCGCGCGTATGGACTTCTGGTTGGGCTTCAGGGGCTCAGGAGTGTGGGTCCTGAAGTGCTTTTAGTAAGGAAAGGCAAAAATTGGATGTAGGTGAGGAGAAATCCGTGAAGAATGCAGGAAAATGAACATCAGAGGAGGTAAAACTGCAGAGTGCGTGTGCGTGTGAACCTCTAGTTGGGCTTTGAGGGCTCCGGAGTGTGGATCTTGAAGTGCTTTTAGTAAGGAAAGGCGAAAAGTGGATGTATGTGAGGAGAAATCCATGAAGAATGCAGGAAAATAAACATCAGAGGAGGTAAAACCGCCGAGTGTGGGTGTGTGCGAACTTCCAGTTGGGCTTTGGGGGCTCTGCAGCGTGGATCCTGAAGCGATTTCTGTAAGGAAAGGTGCAAATTGGGTGTGTGTGAGGAGAAATCGGTGAAGAAGGCAGGAAAATAAGTGTTAGAGGGGGTAGAACTGCACAGAGTGTGAGTGTAGGAACTTCTAGTTGGGCTTTGGGGCTCAGCAGTGTGGACCCTGAAGGGATTTCTGTAAGGAAGGGCACAAATTGGGTGCGTGCGAGGAAAAATCCGTGAAGAAAATAGCAAAACAAACATCAGAGGAGGTAAAACTGCACAGTGTGTGTGTGTGTGTGTGTGTCAACTTCTAGTTAGGCTTTGGGGGCTCAGGAGCGGGGATCGTGAAGTGATTTCAGTGAGGAAAGGTGCAAATTAAGTGTGTGTGAGGGGAAATCTGTGAAAAAAGCAGTGAAATAAGCGTCAGAGGAGGTAAAACTGCACAGTGTGTGTGTGTGTGAACTTACAGTTGGGCTTTGGGGCTCAGCAGCGTGGGTCCTGGAGCCCTTTCCGTAAGGAAGGGCACAAGTTGTGTGTCCGTGAGGAGAAATCTGTGAAGAAAACAGGAAAATAAGCCTCAGAGGAGGTAAAACAACACAGCGTGTATGTATGCAACCTTCTACCTCGACTTATTTAAGGGGGGATCTTCAGATTTTGTCTGTGGTTTCTCAGCGCGCTGTGCTCCGACCCCTCTCGCTGTGGGTCTCCTCTCGCCCCGCAGGCAGTGCCAGCGGCTCCGCTCCCTTCCCTGGGGGCCGGCACCGACCCGGAGCAGCTCGCCCTTGCCCTCGCCCTCGGCTCCTGCCCTGCCTCGGCCGCCGCCCCCACCCCGAGTTCCTTTGCTTCAGAGGCAGCCGCGCTCCCTGCCTGCGCCCTGCTCGCGGAGGCGGCTCCCGAGCCGTGTGTCCCGAGGGGTTTGGGATCAAAACGCCTTCCTGTTGGGAACCCGCCGGCGTTCCTCACGGAAAGACGGGGCGGCCCCAGCTCGGTTAGCGGCAGCGAGGTTAAAAGGGAAGCGACCCGCACACCTGGCCCGGTGGGCAGCCCCCGGGTTAGCGCTGGCTGCTGCCCGCCTCCTGCCAGCTCCAGCGCTTGTCCCGTTCATCCCAAGGGAGTGCGGAGCCAGCGGTGCCGCGGAAGGAAGCTGCGCCCGCTTTGGTGGCGGTGCCCCGGCTGCCGCTTTGGCACAGCGGTGTGGCTTCTCACCTGTCTGGATTGCCCGAGGCTCTCCTGTTCCCTCAGGCAGCTCCGAGCCCGTTTGGATCCCAAGAGAGCTGCGCCTGGGAGCAGGGCTGGCAGGAAATCGGTGTCGGTTTTGCTCCTGTGGAGCAGCACGTGGCGGGCTCTGGCGAGCGTTAGTGCTGGCGGCAGGGCAGGGCCGCTCCTCGCTGTCTGCCACGTGCTGCGCCGCTGCGAGCGCGCTGAAACCAAACCGTGCCTCTGGGGGCTTTGGCCCCGCCGAGCTCGATCCCCCGGAGGAGGCCGGTGGGAGGGAGCCTCCCCTGGGCGGCGGTGAGCCCCCGGAGCAGCGGGGCCACGCACGGCGTCGCCCCTCGGATGGCGAGGCTGGGGGCAAGCGTCCCCCCCTGCCCTGCCCCGCTTGTCGCGGCTGCCCTGCGGCCATCGGGTCACCGGGAGGGGCTCCAGGCCCTGCCCACGCAGGTGATGGGGGGCTGGGGCACCTCTGCTGCGGGACAGGCTGCGGGAGCTGGGGGTGCTCAGCCTGGGGAAGGGAAGGCCCCGGGGAGAGCTCACAGCGCCCTGCCAGGGCCGGGAGGGGCTGCGGGACAGCTGGGGAGGGGCTGCTGGTCGGGGGGGGGTGGTAGGATGAGGAGTAACGGCTTTAAGCTAGAGATGAGGGGGAAATCCTTCCCCCTGTGGGCGCTGAGGCCCTGGGCCGGGCTCCCCGAGGAGCTGGGGGTGCCCCATCCCTGGCAGTGCCCAAGGCCGGGCTGGGGGCGGCTGGGGCTGGGGGCTCTGCCCAGGGCAGGGGACCGGAACTAGGTGGCCTGTAAGGTCCCTTCCAACCCGAACCATTCCGTGATCCTGTGAAAGGCGAACGGGGGAGGCATCGGGAGAGGAGGGAGCGCGACCTCCTGCGTGCCGGGTAAGGCTGTCGCCCTCCTGCTCCTCCTGCCCCACGCTGGCGCCGCGTGTGCTGTGCCCTGGGCGCACGAGGAAGGCCTGGGGAGGGCCGGTGGCTGCGCTGGGACCGGGAGGGGAGGTGGGCTCGGTGCCGCCAGCTCCGTTCTCTGCGCTCGGGCAGCAGGAGGGCAGGAGCCCCCGAGAAGCTCCTGACAGGGAGGGCGAGGAGGGAGCCGCGGGACGCAGCGTCCTGCCCCAGCCCGAAGCCCGACTTCGGAATTCGCTGGGCTTGGGCGTGTGGAGGGCTCGCGCCCGCAGCCGGTAGACCCAGGGCCCGGCTCTTACAGCGTGGGGGAGTCCTCGGGGCGAGGCACGGTGAGCCCGGCGTGGGTGAGCCCCAGGCTCGCCCTGGGTCAGACGCAGCGAGGTGACGCGGGCACGGAGAGCAGCCGCCGGGGTTCAGCAGCCCCGCGGCACGTGGCCGGCAGCGAGGTGTGCGGGAGGCACCCTCTGCGGCCGTGTCGGGGCCGGTGGCTCTGTCGGCGCCCTCGGGCAGCGGAGCGGGGCAGAGCACATGGCATAGCCGTTGGACATCCTCGGCAGCGGCTCCTTTTGCCGGAAGCGCGCCAGGCTTCCTGCACAGCCAAGCCCACCGCAGGGCTCCGTGCCGAGCGCGGTCGGTCCCCGGGGGCGTTTCCCTGCCCAGCCCGCGCCGCTCCCCAGCGCTGCGCGTCTCCGGCGCGGTGCTGGCCGCGTGCAAGGCCCTGGCGTACAGCTCTAGGAGCGCGCGGGGGCACTGCGGTACCGGTGTGCTCGTAAAGGGTTCGGGTTTGGGGTCTGTGAACGTCCCCTGAAATGCAGGAGCCGGGAGGAGGAAGGTCTGTGGCTGCCGGACAGTCAGCGGGGGAGGCGTCAGGTTTGGCTTGTGTTTTATCCCGTGCGCGCAAAGATCGCAGCAACTGTCCAGGATTTCCGAGGGAGACTTGGTCCAGCCTGACCTCCAGGGTGAGGGTTGGTTTGGCGGGGCGTTAGGCCTTAAAACCAAAAAAAACCAGCCGTTGGTCGGAGTTCTTTAACGCCCGAATTATTTTCTTCCAGATTTGCGTTGGTAACGCAAATTCAGACTAAGCCCCGTGAGCAGGGCGGTCAGAACAAAGCGCGGGTTTGCAAGAGCTGGCGGCGGCTGTGGCTGCGTTGGGTTTCCCCCTGACTTCGAGTTCAAGAACGCGCGCCCCTGCGGGCGTGCTGAACCTCGGGGGAGCCGGGAGGTGCCCCGAGCCCCGGCAGGGGGCTGGGCAGGGGGCAGCTCGGCGGAAGCCCCGCTCGCAGCCCCGGGGCTGCTCCGCGCGCTTTCTGAGCAGGGAACCCGGAGAAGCGATTCAGCGCTGGGCGCTCAGGGCCTCTGGCCGTGGAAAGCTCAGCCCCTCGGGCTTCTGCCCCGCCCGCAGCCTGTCCCTTTGTGCGTACCGCGGTAATTTGTAGGGAGTTTGTTTGTGGAAATGGTTCAGGAGCGCTCGGAGCTCCCTGGGGTCCTGCAGGGGCTGAGGCCGGGGGCTCCTCTGGTGCCCAGCCCCGCGTCCGGGTGGGTTTGGGGTCCTCTGAGGAGGAGATGCCTGACGCTGCTGGATGCTCCCGTGGTCCTGGGAGTGCCTGGCTCAGCCCAGCCTTCCGTAGGTCCCAGTGCCCCTCGGGTCCATCTCCTACCCAGCGCCCTTGCTGCTGAGGAAGCTCCCGAGCCCCCTGTCAGAACAAGTTGGGAGCTCCCGGCTTGACCTGCGAAGCGGAGATAACGGCGTGCCCTGTGCTGGCCGCCGGGCTGCGGACCCAGCCCAGGAGGATCTGGGGGGGTACGGCTCGCGGCACTGCGTGCTTTCACTTTCAGTTGTGAGGGGCGGCGAGGAGCTGGCGTGAAGTCCCTCTGTGCGGGCAGCAGTTCCTCCTTTGGCTCGGTTTTCCCCGTTTGCGATGTATTTTTCACTGGCTGTGCTTTCTCTTGCCGTTGAGGTGTTCCGTAAATAAAAATCACAGAATCACAGAACTGTAGGGGTTGGAAGGGACCTCCAGAGATCATCGGGTCCAACCCCCCTGCCAAAGCAGGTTCCCTAGAGCAGGCTGCCCAGGTAGGCATCCAGACGGGCCTTGAATATCTCCAGAGAAGGAGACTCCACAACCTCCCTGGGCAGCCTGTCCCAGTGCTCCGTCACCCTCACTGTGAAGAAGTTCTTTGGCATGTTGGTGAGGAGCTTCCTGGGCTCCGTTTTGTGGCCATTGCCCCTTGTCCTGTCCCCACAAACCACTGAGAAGAGCTTGGCCGAATCGCTCTGTCTGCCCCACCTCAGGGATTTACAGGCACTGGCAAGATCCCCTCTCAGCCTTCTCTTCTCCAGGCTGACCAGACCCAGGTCTCGCAGCCTCTCCTCCCAGGGGCGATGCTCCGTGCCCCGTACCACCTTTGTGGCCCTCCGAAAGTCGTTTCTTTCTTAACAATTCGGTCAGGGGACTTCTGCTGCAAAACCCTTTTACGCTTCCTTCTGCGCGTGTGCGTCGGCTCCGTCACCACGCCTGGGGCACGGCGCGGTCCCCGGGGGTGGCAGCGTGGCACTAGGGCCGGGCGGTGGTGGAGGTGCCCGAGCTCCTCGGGCTGGGGCTTTCACAGGGCAAAGAAAAACCGCTGCCGGGAGGCGCTGCGCTTCCCTAGCCCGGCGAAGCACTGGGAAAAGGAAAAGCCCCGAGGAGCGCGATCGCACGGGTGCGAATCGGCCGTGACTAACGATTGCTGGCGAAAGTGAGGAGAGCCGGCTGCCAGGCAGGCCTCGTGGCCTCAAAACAGCGGTTGGAAGGTGGGGTGGGAGTAAAGGTGCGGGTGCGGCTGTGCCACAAACCCTTGTGCGGCCTGGGGCTGAGCCTGGACCCCCCGGGGCTCCTCCGGGCTCCCCCGGGGCTGCTGGAGCAAGGCCTGGTGCCGAGCAAGGCCTGGTGCTGAGCGGCAGCTTTGGCTTCGCTCCCGGCAGCGCCGCGCGCAAGGGGAAGGATGCGGCTCGGGCCGGGCTGCCCGCGGAGGTGGCGGCCCCGGCCCCGGCCCTGCAGGTGTCTGGGACGTGTGGACGCGGCCCCGAGGGACGTGCTCAGGGCCGGGGGGTCGGGCGGTCGGCTTGGACGCGGGGACCTCGGGGGTCCTGTCCCTCGCAGGTGGCTCGGCGACGTCCTCGGCTGTTCTGCGCCTCCCTCCTGCGCTGCCCGCCCCCGAGCTGCTGGGGGCTGGGGGAGCCTCACCCGCAGAGCGCCCGCGCGCAGCGGCGTGCCCGCGAGGTTTGCCGGCACCCGCAGGCTCGGCCTTTGTCCCCGGGCGCTGGAGCTCGGCTCCTCCGGGCCCTGCTGCGCTTGTGCGTGGAACGGCGTCCCGGCCCCGGCCCCGGCCCCGGCCCCAGCAACGGCAGAGGCCGGCTGCTGGGAAGTCGGGCTTGGTGGAGCCGTCGCGGGGCGCCGTGCTTCGGGCGCCGGCTCGCTCAGCCCCTGGGCTGGGGCGGGGTTCTCCGCGTCGCGCTGGGGCCGCGGGCGAGAGCTCGCACTGGGCGGGACTCGTGCGGAACAGCCCCGCGTGTGCCTTCCCTCCGGTGACGAGGGAGCTCCTTAACTAGAGCTACGCGACTCGCCTCCAGACGTGGCGTGAGGAGCCCGAAAGCTTCCTGCAGCGGTGAGCGCGTGGCCGCGGAGCTCCGGCTTTGTGGCGTGCCCCGGGGATCGCCGAAACGCTGCGGTTGAGCGGCGCCTCCCCTGCGGCAGCTGAGCCGGTCCGAGGACCTGCCCTGCCCATCCTGCCGCCGCCGCTGCTCGGGACCGAGCCGTCGGCAGCCCGGCCCCCCGTGGCCGCGGGGCTCCTGCTGCTGGGCCAGTGCTTGGGGAGCAAAGGGAGAGGGGGCCGAGGGCTCAGGGTCCGCGCGAGGCGCTGAGGGCGAGGAGAAGGGGAGGGGGCCTTCGGGAACAGCGTGCTGCCGCAGAGGTTCCCCCAGCGCGCTGACCGCCCCTGCCAGCCCTCGCAAGCGCCCCGGCACCGGGCTGCTCCTAGGGCCGCTGCCGGCAGCAGCTGAACGCGCTGAGCCCCGCGCCCCCAGCCAGCCGTGGGAGGGCTGTCGGCCCCGTGGCCTCGCCTCTCGCTGCTGGCACCGAGGACAGCGCCCTGTGGCGCGCAGGGGCTGGTGCGGGGGCCGCCTCTCGGTGCGGCCTCGCTCGGTGCCCGGGCGGCCCGGCGGAGCTGCGCGTGGGCACGGTGCGGCCCCCGGGTGGTTCTCCCGGGAGCGTCAGCGTGCCGCGTGCGGCGGGTCCGGCCCGTGCTCCCCTTGGCAGGCGGGCCTCCCTTTTCCAGCCGTGTAGGCAGGGCGTCTCCGGAGTGGCAGACCTGGAATTTTCGCGTGCCGCAAGGCGTGTCCTTCAGTGCTCACGCCGCCCGGAGGACGAGGGCAGGGCGTTTCGCTCGGAGGCGGCACGTACCTGGTGCTGCTCCCAGCCACGACTGACGGGCCGGCAGCCTAGGGCTGGAACAGCGGGGGCGAGAAGGGCCTGGCGCTCTGCACTGCCGGCTCTGCTCGGCGCGGCCGCTCTGGCGTCAGGCCAGGCTGCTCGGGCTTCGCCCAGAGCTTCCCGTGCTGCTGATCCCGTCCTCGTGGCGCGCCGCGTGCGGGCGTTGCTCGGGGGGCGCTGCCTGGAGCCCGGCTGGCGCTTCCTCCTCCGCTGCTGCCCGCGGCGAGGCTTCGTGCAGCCGGGGCTGCTGCAGGGGCGCCCCCGGCTCTGTGCCAGGGCCCCCGGCAGCAGGAGCGACGCCTCTGTGGTGGTGACGCCGGGCGGCTGGGGATTTAAGCGGGCCGGGTGGCTCGCAGAAGCTCTGCGCTTGGAGGAGGAGCGCCGCGCCGCGGAGGGGGATTCAGGACGCCCGGCAGCCCCAGCACCGCGCGTTCCGTGGATGGAGCAGGGGCCAGCCCACGCCGTCGCTCCCTCTGCCCCTCGCGGGGAAGCTGCGCCGCGGGCCTTTGGCCTCGCGGTTCCTCTCCTTGTGGCGGAGGCCGGGGCTGCCTGTGGCCGTGGTCACGTAGCTCGTGCTGCTGCCGTGCTCGCCAGGGCATTGGCTCAGCCTTCTTGGGGTCCTCCGGCTGGAGGTGGCCTCCTCCTTCCTGCCTCCACGCACGCCTGAGCCCCCGGCAGCACCGGGACGTCCGAGCTGCGGGGCCAGAGCCCCCGTCGTGGCGGGCCGTGGGGGGCCTCTCGTTACCCGGCCTGCTGCGGCCTCGGGGAAGGCCGTGGTGGAGCCTGAGGGCTGCTGCCTGGTTGGTTTGGTTGGTTCCAGCTGTAGCCGTAAAGGTTTTGTGGCTGCACCGCTGGGATTTAGTCTGGGGCTCAGGAAGCGGGGAGGCTCTGCCGGTCGCAGGTCCCAACGTCAGGCTTAACAAAGCCAGTCCCGACGTCGTCGTGCCGTTTGTTTCGGTCTCTGCCGTGGCCGACCAGCTTTCCGTCCGGGAGGATGTCGCTCTGGTGCCACGCTGTAGGACTCAGGAACGTCGCTCAGCTGTTTGTGCTAGGGCATGGGTTTGCTGCTGTCCCTCCCACCCGGGCGGCCTCACCGCGCCGTGACGTTCACGCTGCCGGGATCGCCCTTCCCATTTCAGAATGGGCCTGGTCTGTTTGCTCGGGGAATAGCATCAACCTGGTTTTGGCGTGTTGCTCTAAAGCCGGTATTTTCCTGGATTTTCCTGCTTATTTCACGGCCCTATGGAGTTACCAAGTGAGAGTCCCGACACGTGTAAGAGCTGGAAGTCTCACTTCTGACGTGTACCTTCCTTCTGCCTCGGTAGAGCAGCAAGCGGCCCGGCTGCTGCGGCGCTCTGAGCCGTGGGCAGCGCGCGGGGACCGGGGCTGGCCGCGGCTGCAGCTTGCTTTTTGAGCTGCCTGCAGAACGGCGTGCGTTCGACGGAACGTGAAGTGGAGGGAAGCGCAGAAATAATGCGTGTTTAAAATTGCCTGCTGAAAATCCCTGCCAGTTCTCCAGAAGCTGCTCCTGGCAGGCGGAGAAGCCGTGACCCGCGGGGTGCCCAGCCCGCAACCCGCGCTGTGGTGGGCGGCAGGGGCTTGGTGGGCTGGGGTCTGCCTGCAGGTACCTGCCTGGGCCCCCGAACCGTCGCGCTGTGTCGGGCTGGGGGCGTCTGGGGCCGCTCCAGGAGGAGTCCTGTCCCCTGGCGCTGTGCTCGGATCCGTAGCTCTCCTTGTAGCACCCCGCGACGGGGCCTGGGCTCCGTCCGCAGTCGAGGTGTGCAGCTCTCAGCCCCTCGGCCTCAGCTCTCAGCGTCACCAGGGGCTGGTTCACGGGAATCTGAAGCGGCTTTCTGCGCGGTAGCGCGCCCTCTGCTTCCGCAGGCCCAGGGGAAAGATGTTTGAGCGTCGGCGCTCTCCTGCCGTCTCAGAAGGCTGCGCGGGGCCCTGCTCGGTGTCCTGCGCCAGAGCGGTGACAGCAGGGACAGAAGCCGGTGGCATGCGGTGGCTTCAACGCCGTCTGGACCGGGAGGGAGGCTCTTGTACGCCGTGCTCGGAGAGCTTCCCGATCGGATCGGCTGGCTTCTCCCCAGCACCGGCTTCGGGCAGTCCCTCGGGACGAGCTGTGCTTGCAGGCCTGCGGCGTTTCTCCTCGCAGGCAGCGCCGTCCCGTCGAGGGCATCGAGCGGGCGGGTTCCGGCCCCAGGGGGTTCTTCCAGGCCGGGGAGCTGCTGCGTTTGTGTCCCGTGGCAGGGAGGGAGAAGCGGGCTTTGGAACGGGCGCCCCTCGCCCCCTTCCCGCAGCACAAGCGGTCGCCCCGGGGACGCCCAGCCCCGCTGGTGGAAGGCTTTTGTTGGTGAGAGAGCTGTCAGCGGCCGCTCTGACCTCGGCGGTTGGAGTGCCTCGGAAAGGATCCTGAAGGGGAGCGTAGCCAAAGCCGTAACCGGATGGACGTGGGAAATGGCACGGAATTCACAGAAACTGATTGTGCGGCTTCACCTCTCCTCCGCACACGCAGCCCTTTCTAGATGAAAGAGTCGGGGCGGATCTCGTGCTTCTGCAAAGCATTGGATTCTCTGCCCCGTGGAAAACCGTACGTGCGAGGGGAGGGTGTGGGCGTTCACGAAGAACCGGGGGGCTGGCGGGAGCAGGGACGGGCGCTGGGCCCCGGGGTCCCTGCAGTGGGGCGAGGGGTCCCTCCAGCGCTGCGCCAAGGTCGGGTCTTGGGGCGCTCGTGAGTGCTGGGTGGAAGTGGCTTTGGTGCGGGAGGTGCATTGGGGAAAAAGGATCTCAGGACGCTGTTGGGCGCTGTTAACGCGCGAGGATTCGGGACGCCGCTCGGAGGAAGCCGGGCAGCCTTGGGAGGGGGAATAGTAGAAACGAGGCAGAAGTTGGCGACGGCCGTGCAGGGCTGGTCTGCTCCTCGCTGCGCAGCTCATCCCGCCGCTGATTTAGTCAGGGCCTGCTCCCCGGGAGCCTCCGTGCGCCTGCCTGAGGCCTCCCCCTTCCCTCTTTCAGGGGGTGCGGGCAAGCTGCTGCGAACAGCGAGCGGAGGAGCTCGGAGGGCCGAAGGGCACTTGGCGAGGGTGCGAGGAGGCGTTTGGCTGCCCGCGGGCGGCCTGGAGGTGTGAGCGTTCGTGGTGCTTACAGGCGCGGGGCCCTCGGGATCAGGCAGCTCCGGCCCCCTGCTGTGGGGGGATTGCAGAGGGAAGTGCCTGCTCAGAACAGCAGTTGACTGGTGCGATGTTAAAAATACGTTTTGGGGCTCAGCCTCCAACAGCATGATGAAGGAAGTTCCCGGGGGGGTGCTCCTCCTGCCGGGCCTGAGGGCTGGGGGCCCCTCGGTCCCTCTGCCTGTGCCGGAGGCGTCCTGGGGTGGGTGGCTCTCCCTGGGGCCGGCGACGTCCCGGCCCTCCTTGGGGAAACGGGACGTCCGCTGGGGCTCCTGAGGAGCCCCCGGTGAGTCTTCCGAAGGAGTAATGAGGCTCATCCGTGGGTCACGGAGCCCAAACTGTGAACCTGTAATGAACTGACTGCCTTCTGTTGTTGGCAGGCAGAACCCTGTGAAGTCTGGGGTTTGCTGGTCTTAATTCTGTAGGATTCGTGCCGCATCGAGCCCACCCAGAAACTTGAAGAGTGAGACGAGCCTGTCTGAAAATCAGCTCCCCGGGGCGGCCGCTCTGACTCGCCTCGCGCCGGCGTCCTGCTGGCCTCGTCCTTTCCCCGGAGCCGGGCGCTGGCACTCGGCGGCCGCCTGCAGCCCGTGCACACTGCCGCGCGCGGTGGGCGCCTGGCTCGGCCGCAGCGCTGCTGGGGACGGGGCCTCGGGGTTCTGGGGATGCTCTTGGAAGGTCTTCGTGCAGGGAGGCCGGGTGCCTCGCGGCAAGGCCACGGTGGCTCTCCCCCAGCACTGCTGCCAGCGCTGCGTGCTGCTGGTACGTGGAACAGTCTTAGCAGGAGGAGTGCTTCATCATGGGAGCAAATCCGGGTCGTGAGATGCGTTTGGAGCTCCTGCGTCGCGGTGCCAGGATGAAAACCCCGTGCCGTGCTGTTCTGCAGATGCTCGCGCTGACGGTGTAACTCCTGCGTAGAGGGCCGGGAGGTAGCGGAAGCCACGCGTGACAGAATGGCACCACGGGCGTGGAAGCTGAACGGCTGAAACGTGATCGCGACTGCTCGTAGGGACGGCTGCGGTAGCCGACGTGACGGCGTGCTCGTGGCGCGCTGTTCGCCTCTCCCCGACTCCCGCTATTTAAAATGTTCACGGGCCGCAGTGACCAAACCCCGGGGCGCTGCTCCTGCTCCCGCTGCCCCAGCGCTGCGTCCCGCAGGTCCTCGCCCACCTGGGCGGCCCCGGGCTGGGCGGCAGGCGCGCGGAGACTGGCAGGATGCGGAATCGGTTTAATTTGCTCGCAGATGTTGACATTTCGAGTCAGGCTCGCCTGGCTGTCTGCATTTGCTCAGGAGAGCGTCGGCTGGTGCTGTAGGTACGAAAACAAGCTAATTGGGACGAGTCGCGGAATTAACAGATTTGCAGCCGTGCAAACTGGGGCTTGATCTTTGTAGCGTGCGTAACCTCCTGCCTTGTGCCTTCAGTCTCCGGGGAGCTGAGCTCTGCTGCCTCCCCCAGGTTAGCGGCCCGGTGACGGTGCGGGGCTGCCGGCCGTGTGCCGGCCCGTGGTACCCGGCTGGCGAAGGTGCTGCCCCGCTCAGCTCGGGGCCTGCCGCGGTAAACTCGGCTTCGCCGGGAGCTGAGCTCGCTCCGAGCCGCGTTGGCGTGCGCTCGGGCGGCAATAACTTGGCAGTAACTCGGGTGCGCTCCTGCCTGCGGCTGCGGGGCCGCAGGGGATGGGGCCCTGACCCCCCACCCGCGGAAACCGGGGCTGGCACCGGAGGAAGGAGGGGGCGGGCGGGCGGGCTTGTCGCCTCCCGGGGTGACGGCGGCTGATAACGTGTCGTTCCGTTTTGTTTTTGACAGAGTGGAAACAGCTTCCATGTGTTTGACCAAGGACAGTTTGCCAAGGAGGTACTCCCCAAGTACTTCAAGCACAACAACATGGCCAGCTTTGTTCGGCAGCTCAATATGTGTAAGTATCTCCCCAGCAGCGCGGGGGCAAAGCCTGACGTTTGTCCTGAGGAGGCTCCTCGCCGCTGCCCAGGTCCAGTGTCGGGGACGTTTTGTTTGGCGTGGGAGCGTTTGCTGCCCTTGCAGTTATTTGGGGGACCCAGGGGTAGGTTTAAGGTTGGCCTCTGCTGACAGGAGTAGCAACTGCTATTGCCGAAAACTTGTGCCAGAGGTAAAGAACCTCGAGCTGTCAGCTTTTTATCCTGCTCTTCCCTGGGTGTTAGCCCAGGAGCTGTGAACGCTCCCTCTGCGCTCGCCCGCCGTTAACGCCGGAGGTGGCGCCCCTTGCCACCCTCGTAATGAAGCAGGAACTCCTCTGGAAGGCTTCCAGCCGGACGGAGCCGCCGCGTGGGACAGCTTGTTAATTTTCTAACCGCTTTCTTCAGGGGATGTTGCTGCCAGAGTCATGTAAAGCAGGCGCTGACTGAACTTGCTCGTCTAAGCGGCAGTTATTTTTCCCCCTCAGAGCCACGGCAGAGCGGGGCTGGAAGGCTCTCGCCATCATTAAGCCCGAGCCTCTGCTTCGAGGCAGGATCAGCTACCTCCGTCTTGTTCCGGTGGCTTAGTGAGTGTTTTTATGAGCCTCCATCACCAGGACGCCCCGAGTTCCTCAGGGAAATGCTTTTAGCGTAAGGATGGCAGAGCGCCGGAGCTGGTTGCTGAATGCCTTCCTTGCTGCCGTTCAAACCCTCCGCTTCTTTCCTATCTGCCGGGGGTATTACGGGGCGATTTATTCTCTCTCTCTGTGTCCTTGAAGCAATGATGGAATCATACGGCTAGAGGAGACCGGTAAGATCACCAAGGCCGGCCGGCACCTAACACCACGAGTCCACCACCAAACCCCGTCCCCAAGCGCCATGCCCACACGTCTCTGAGATACCTCCACGCTGGGACCCCAGCACCCCCCAGGGCTTGGCCACCCCGTGAAGGAATTCCTCCTGGGTCTGACCCAACCCTCCCTGGCACAACCCGATACCTCTCCTCAGTCCTCTCTTTTTTCTGTTTTTCCCTTTTTTTTTCCTGTTTAAGAATAAGCAGCCTGGCTGTGATTCTCAGGGGCTGCTTTCCAGCATTTAACAATTTGCGTTTCTTTCCGAACCGACATTTTTTGCGTTTCTTTGTTGAAGCTCCTGCGTGGGTCCCATGACGGCGCTGGCCTTTTTCTCAGGAGCGTGGCGCTGACTTTTATGTTCGGTTCATGATCCACTGCCGTGCTCGGATCCTCTTCAGTGCAGCTGCTGCCTCCCCGAGGGTTTGCCCTCCTGCGTTTGCTTTGTTGTATTCCTGCCCGAGAGTCGTACCTCGGGTTGGTCACTCGTGGTGGTGGTGCCCGTCATGCCCCTGGACCAGAGGGCTCTGCAGCCCCGCCTGGCAGACGGCGCAGCTCTTCCCCACGGTGTTTTCTCAGCCAGTTCAGTAAACGTGTTCGGTTCGCTCCTTCGTGCCACTGAGGAAATTCCGAGTAGGACCAGGCCTGTTACGCGCTCTCACACGCTGCTCCACGTGTTTTCTGCAACTGCTCACTGAGCGAGGCTTTCTGCTGGCTTTACACCCCTGTTGCATTGGTTTCATCTCGGTGGTTTCCTCCCTAGGAGGATGTCACCACCTGAAATTTCCTCCCTGTGAGGATGCCGTGCTCCACCTGAAGTACCTGCAGCTTTCTGCTGATAGAGCTCGGTACCCTGGCACGGGAGCCCCTTAAACTGTCTTAATGGCCCTCCCTGACCTTTTCATGACTTTTTTTCTTGTAACTTACGCGCCTGTGTATGCGAGAAGTGGCGCTGGCTTGCATCAGCTCTCTGGAAGGGTCAAGCATCACTGGAGAACCGGGGAATGCTCCCTCTCCCATCGCAGCTAAGGAGAGGTCCGCCCAAAACCACCGAACCCTGCCGGGGGAACGAGGAGGCGCTCGGGCCAGCTCCGTGTCACCCACACGGGGCGTTGCTGCAGCCCTGGGCGCAGAGGGAGGAGGGTAGTGCTTCCCACGAAGCGCTTGCCTGCAGTACTTGCGCCTCCCGGATCGCCTCAGAAGGGGAGCAGCCTGAGCACCGTCACCCTGTGAAGCGGGCCAAGGGCTGCTGTGGCTGGGGGGCGGTAGCACAGGGCACGCTGCCTGGGCTGCTCCTGCAATGCGCACGTGGTGCGATAGGGTCGGGAATATGGGAATAGTGTTCATCCGTGTGTCAGCTCCTCCTTTCGTCGTGGGATGGGGGAGCTGGAGCAGCGTTGGCGGGTCAGGCGAGCAGGTCTGGCTGACGAGGTGCTCTTCTAAACGGAGACGAGTAATAAATCTCCAAGACGGGAGCGAAACTCCTTTCTAACAGCACCTTTCCTAAAAGGTTCAATATTTCTGGAAAAAAACCAAGGTGTGGCCAGAAATGGAACTGAGATCTTTCTGAAGACCTCAAGGGTCGGTTCTCAGAGCAGCCTTCCTGCCCTCGAGCAGCCGTTTGGGTCTCCCTGGTGTCCTCGGGCACAGCACGGGGCAGTGTCGAGGCTGGGAGGCCAGGTTCCACGTCCTGCACCAGCGAATGAGGGAACGGGCTTCCATCCTCAGGTGTTTATAACTGCGTTTTTCGGTGTCGAATCTGGGTTCTAACGTTGGTCCTGTCCTTCCCACTCTCCGTTACAGCGGATTTGATTTGCTTGCATTATGAAAGGGATTTCCTGGCTGGTGATGGGTGGCAGGCGGAGGATTTCAGTTTATTTTGTGGTTGAGAGAGATGGCACACGTATGTCCCAACCTCGGAGTGAATCCGGACTTTGTCCCTACGCTGCTCGTCCTTTCGCTTGGCGAGCAGGGATTGCTGAGGAGCACGGAGCAAGGGGAATGCCCGGAACAGAACCTGACTTCCTGTACGTGATTTGTCGGGGTTTGCTTGTTCTGCTCCCCGTCCAGGTGTGCGGTTATCACTGCAGCTTTCCCACGTTGCGTCGTGCCGAGCCCAGCTCTGCCGTTCCGATGCCTGCTCGCAGAGGAACTCGTGGCTGGATTTCCTGCCGGGGTGAACTCCAGCACGGGGAGCGCCTCTGCGCTGGCGCTCGGGCTGCGACTCCGCTTACGCTGCTCTACACAGAAGCTGAGCTGGGGCCAAGAAATTCTCCAGAACGGGTGTTTCACGGCACACACGGGGGGCCAGGGCCTTTCGTGGCACCCCCACGGCCGCCCGCACACAGGCTGCGGGACCGAGGGGCGTGCTGCGGGCAGCCCTTTCCTCCCCGCAGTGCACGGAGGGCGCCCTTCGTGCGCCTCACCTGGAGGTTGTGCCGGGATTAACGCTGCAGGTGTGGGCTCCGGAGAGCGTTCCGGAGCATCCCGATGTCAGTGGAAACGAGGACATTTTCACTACCTTTCAGCGCCGGCTCTTGGAGTAGCTGCGGGGCACGTTGTGTGCTCCGTGACCACGGCCTTTCCGTTTCGGGATCACTCGAGTGACTGAAAGCTGGCTCACCGCACTACAATAACGAGTGATTTCAGTAAATCGCTTACTTTCTGCTGCAAGTGCAGGAAGCTTTTTTTTCAACCACAGCTGTGTCCTGACAAACATAAATAACGCTTGCAATTTATCCTAGTGCTTCACAGCAGAGCTGAGGTCAAAAAATACTTGGAAGCGCTACGCTCTGCTCTTGGGGGGCTTCAAGGTGCTTGAGCACCGCTGGAGGTGCTGGCACGTAGCTTCTGCCGCCGCGGCGCTCCTCGCAGTGGGCCCAGCGAGCCGTGCTGAGCGGGGGGCGTTCAGCAGCGGGCTCGGTCTGTCCAGCACGGTTTGGGACAAGGAGACCGATGTGGATTTATATCTCATCAGGTGGAGTGGGCGAGTTAATAACCAAGCAGGCTGTTAGCCTCAGTGTCTGCATGGGGACTGCTCGGTCAGAGGACGGCAGAGGCGGTCAGTTCTGCCGCGGGGCTGTTGTACGGCCCCCAAGGGAAGGTGCTCAGAGAAGAGCAACGAAGCTGGTGAGGGGACTGGAAAACAAGAGGTGAGGAGCAGCTGAGGGGCCTGGGGCTGTTTGGTCTGGAGGAGGCTGAGGGGAGACCTCATCGCTCCCCACGGCCGCCTGAAAGGGTGCTGTAGCGAGGAGGGTGCCGGTCTCTTCTCGCAGGTGACAAGCGATAGGACGCGAGGCAACGGCCTCGAGTTGTGCCAGGGGAGGGTCGGGTCGGACCCAGGAGGAATTCCTTCACGGGGTGGCTGAGCCCTGGGACGGGCCGCCCGGGGGGTGCTGGGGTCCCAGCCTGGAGGTATCTCAGAGACGTGTGGGCATGGCGCTTGGGGACGGGGTTTGGTGGTGGACTCGTGGTGTTAGGTGCCGGCCGGCCTTGGTGATCTTTTGGGTCTTTTCCAGCCGTATGACTCTGGTGGTCCCAAGTTTTGAGGAGAGCGGCTGTGGCGAGGCTCCCACGCGGGCAGCTCGTGGGACGGCCGCGGTCTGCGGCACGAAGCCAGTGCAGGGTGTGAGCAGCAGTGAGCGCGCCTTCGCCCCAGCGTGGCCTGGCGGGTGGCAGGCACATGGGCTGTGGTCCCGGGCCTTAAATTCTCATCCCGCTACCATGCCTGAAGCCTTTGGGAAGTTTCCCTTCTGTGCCTTGCCGTCTCCTGTTATAAGAAAATTCCTCCCTATTTTCAGCTCAAGGATTAGGGTCCCTGCAGTGCCTGGAACGTGCAAATTTATCGTAAGCCCGCCAGCTGCGTTAGTCTGACCGTGGGCTCGTAGGGCGAGGTGAAAGCGTCGGCGCACTGAAACAGAGACCGGAGGGGCTTGGGTGGCGCGAGCTCGTGCCCCTGCCTGGCCACGTGGACCCCACCAGTGCCTTGCCACTGGCCCCGGAGCTACCCTGGAAGTTGGCGCGAGCGCTGAGATCAGCACGTTCACCCAAAGCCTGTTCACCGCTGTAGTGATCAACAATGTGTAACCAAAGCTGAGGTTCTGTCTCTTTCCATAAAGTATAAATCAAATTTCCGAGTGCTGTTTTGAATAAACTGATAGCAACGCGAGTGAGACGAGGATCAATTCCAGTTCTGATGGTTAGTTTTCTTACTCAAGTTCAGTCAAATGCAGTAGTGGTCATCCCCCATCGCACACCGGTAACGCTTGCCCAGGTTTGTCTCCAAAGCACCCATAGTTTCATTACCATGAGAGCTGCTGGGCAGCGGTCCTTTACCTGCCCCGTGCATGTTGCTGAGCACATGGCTAACTGCTTTCAGAAACCACTTTGTGTCCCAAATAAATAAAATGTAAGACCTCTGGGATTTCGTGGAGCGTATGCTAAATGTTGGAGTGTGCCTTTGGTGGTGCTCTTGAAAAGAAGTTTTGTGGAAATGCATCTTTCCTTGCCTCCGTCTGCCTTGAGAAGGCAAGGGAAGACGCTGTTTGCTCGTGTAACCACGCTTTCCTGGGAATGAGGGACTTGAACCAGGAAATAGGAAGGTTAACTGGAGACTCTTGCTTTAATTCTTATAATTTCAGCCTTTCTTCTTGCCGCCCTGTGCTGTCAGCCAAATAAGCAAACGTTGGCTTTGTGAGAGCAGCAAAAGGTGTTTTTCAGGAGGGTTCTGGGATGTAGAAGTGGATCTCGCTCTGCTCCGTGGTTCAGGGCAGTGGCTGCCTGGCTCTGCCCTTCTGGAGAGGACCAGGGGAGGGAGGGACACGGGGGCTGCGGAGGACTCGTGCCACTTGTCGAGGAGGATCGGCACAGCCTCCGTCCCGGTGTCCGTCAGGTTAAGGAGTTGCTCGTTCCATGGAGCATTTGTAGGGGGAGGTGTTAGAGAGGAATGCCACGGTGACAGAGCACTTAGGCAACCAAGGATAACTCGTGCTTGTTTCTGCTCTCTGAAGTTCATATTTAGCCCGTTGAGCTTTTCTCCAATCATCTACCATTTAATTTTCAGATGGCTTTCGAAAGGTTGTGCACATTGAGCAGGGAGGATTGGTGAAGCCAGAGAAAGACGATACCGAATTCCAGCACCCGTACTTCATCCGAGGCCAGGAGCATCTCCTCGAAAACATCAAGAGGAAAGTAACCAGCGTAAGTTTCTGCAACAGATCTTTGGGGAAAGGTTTTGACGAAGCGTTTGAAAACAAAGTGTTGGTTTGAACAGCATCGGTGTGCTCTGAGGGCCATGGTCCTTGGCACCGCTGGTGGTTAGTTTCTGCCAGCAGCTCTGCTTGCTGCCTCTACCCTCTCGCTCAGGTACAAGCTGCAGTGCCGTCCTGCTGATCAGCTGCCTCCAGATTCTTGCTACCGTTCCCTTTTGTTCGTGGGTCCCTTTCTCACTGATTTCGGCGTTAGGTTTGTTATGGTGCTGCTTAGACTTCCCTCTGCCGCTCACCACCAGCCGAAAGCAGGCAGCGTTCTGGCCTTACAAACCAGATTGTCTCTGGAGTCAGTACAAACATCGCCTTATTTTTCTGGACGAGTAGCATCTGCTTGGGTTTGGCTGGGCAGAGGAAAGTTTGCTGTGTCCCCTGGAGGGATGGAAGGACGATTGCACCTTTCAGAGAGACGGAGACCGATTGCCAGTTGAGCTGCAATCCTTAAACGCTTCAGGGAATGTAAAACGTGTCCGTGCAGTGTAACGCCCAGACACACGGAGATGCGTTAGATGTGGTAGTGGAGGGAGGAAAAGGAAAGATAAGGTGCTGGAGCTACTGTAAACGTGCTAACCTCTAGTGTCTCCCAAGCCCAGACCTGTGCCCTCTCCCCTTAAACTCACAGACGTGCTTTACAACTGCCCCGTTTCTTGAAATTCAAACTGCCGTCCGCGCGCTGGAGGCACGGGGTGGCGACAGGTGGTACCGGGGGTTCCAGAAGTGCTTGCGGACGCTCCAGGCTAACGTACTGGTCCTGAGCGCGGGCTGGGAAACATGTCTTAGTCATTCTTACCCAAGTATTAATCAAAGCAACGTGTGGAGAGCAGCTCGCTTTCTGCCTCTCCCAGGGTGCTCTCAAATAACTGAAAGTGCCATTTGCGCTGAGGCGTTCAGTTCCTCTAGACATTTGCACAGTGGGCAAACGCGTTAGGAGGATGTAAAGAGATCGTGGAGATATACGACCCGCTGGCGAGCCGAGTGGAGAGGAGCCGCTGTTGAGTAGGTGAGACGCGTTAACCCCAATAACGGCTGGCAGGTTCATCGACCTCTCACGCGGCGCAGCTCTCGTGAAAGACGCCTGGGTGTCGCGTCTCGGGAGTATTTTATCGAAAAGAAAATCGTCTGCTCGGAATCTTCTCCTCAGCTGCTTTAACGCTTGTAGTGGGAATGACGAGGATGTCGAGCGACCGGCTGCTGGAGGAGGCTGGCCGCTCTGCCTGCAGGCCCCTGCTGCAGCCAGCTCCTCTGCCTTCTGCTCCTGCTTTGCTTTCACGAGCCAGCTAATGACTTTCTTAATTGCTGAGAGCAGTATTCAGTTCACTGCACACAGCAGGGACTTCTGAAAGTGTGCGAGAAGAATGTCCGCTGCCTGTCTGCAGCGCAAACGCACCCCCGTCTTTTAAGATTTTGGGTTGTCGTAGATAAATCTTGGTCCATCAGCTCTCTGAAGGTTTGTTCTGAGCAAACAGCTCCTTCACAGGCCTTCGGTTTTACCTGAGCACTGCTTGTCCGATCCAAAAGGATGATGTTTTTAGGCTGCGACAGAATTTGATTTTGAAAATAACAATTTACGTGCGGAAAGCTTGCGCTGTAGATGACCGGTTTTCATTCCTCAACACCATGTACGCCAGTATGAATACGGCGATAGGCCTGGAGAGGGGAGGTGGTTAACGGGTGGGGAGATGGGATCAGTACCAACCTTGATGCTTAAACAACTGTTTTGTAGGAAGGAAACCTCGCTGACATCTTCCTTTCTGTCTCCAGGTATCCAGTATAAAGAACGAGGACATAAAGGTTCGGCAGGACAATGTAACCAAGCTGCTGACTGACATCCAGGTGATGAAGGGGAAGCAGGAGAGCATGGACTCCAAGCTGATAGCCATGAAGCAGTATGTATGTGGGGAGGGGATGGCAGGAAATGCAGGAGAACTTGCTCGGTGGTTTCCGCCCTGCACGCGTTATTTTTAAGCCCTCATCTGACGGAAGGCTCGCTGCCGCTGCTTGCGCTCTGTTCCTAGCCTCCAGTCGTCTCGCGTGCAACCTGGGCTTTAAAAGGCTCTCTGCTTAGGAAGCAGCAAGAAGGGGGGTGGAGGGGAAGGACCTTTTGGACACCATCAAAACCCGTTAAACATCGCAGCCATCGGACTTGCGATCCCAAACGCAGTGTAAAGAAACGTTCCGTGGAGTCCTGCTCTGCTTTGAGGTGTCAGTTGGAACGGCCGCGGAGACCCCCGGAACTGCCGTCCCTGCCGGAGGGGCCACAGCCTGAAATTTCAGGCAGTGCTCGAAGTTGGATTGTTCCCTCGTGTTTTGGTTTTCTGCCTTATCTTCTGCTGCACCGTGGTACTGTAGTCACTCGGGGTGATGTCTGATGTCCTGTTCTAACACCGCGTTCCTCCTCCAGGCTCTTGACCTCTGACCTGCACCCCGTTAAATCGGGGCTGGATGCGGCTCGCCCAGCGCTTGCCGTCGGGTTGGGGGGCAGAGCAGGTGGTCCCGGGGCGCTGCTGTGACTGTTCCCGTGGTGGTGGCACAGACGGGTACTTGTGTCACCGAGGTCTGTCGTCTCGTCAGAATCCCCCAGGTGCACGGCGGGAGCAGGGTCCGGGTGTGATCTGCCAGGCGGGAGGCTCGCACTGAGACTTCAGGTTTAGGCACTCGATGAAGCTAATGAGCGTGGGGATGTGGGTGTCCGACTCCCTTGTGTACCCTTACGGATCTTGGTTTAAAGCTTTTTTTTTTTTTTTTCTCATTTGCCTGTCTGCAAAGTGGAGTGAATCATTCATCAGCGAGTTTAATTTATGCCCAGCTGCTTCATCCCTGCCGTTGTTTGTGAGGAATCCTGTTCTGGGTGAAGCAGGAGGGCACGGTGGGGATTTCAGAGGGACAGTTTCACTGCGAAAAACATGGACTGTGGTTTTTGGAACACAGTGTGTTCCAAAGCCTCCCTTTCGCTGGATTTCATTACTATATCTTGTGCTTGCAGATCACTTCTCTAGCACCTCTGGTGTTCATGGGAGGGGAGAGAACCTGCTTCGTCTCCAGGGTCATTCTAGATGATTCCCTTCATCTTCTGTTTGCCCCAGGTAGGAGCACCCAGCTGTACCTCTAGGCTGGGCTTCTCTTCAGGCTCTCTGCAAGGGGAGACAGAAAAGTAGCTTGTCCTCCGAACGTGTTCGCACATAGCAGCAGGTAAAACATTTGTTGTTTCAGTTTCGTGGGTCTGTGGACAGCAGAGGTGGCTGCTCCCATTTTCCCTTTCAGGTGAAAGGGAAAATGTCTCTCAGGCAAAGAGATTCAGACTTCCCTAGCGTGGCTTTGAGTGAAAATCTCACATGCAGCCAACCCTGGGTAACCAAAACTCTGCCTTAACAGAGCAAACTCACCAAGCTCGTAGCCAGCTGCACTCCTTTCCTAAAAATGAAAAAGAAATCCTCGTTAGCCATCCAGCAATTGTACAAGTTCTATCAGATGGTTTGTCAGTAACGAAACCACCGTTACATCCACAGCAGGATGACCTTGGGTGTCCCTGGGCTGGAAACCCTTTTCTCTACTTTCCGCGTCCTTTGGCAGCTCCGGCCCCAGACGCTGTCAGGACAAGCACGTGTGGGAGGCTTCTGCTTTCGTACGTTCGTTCTCTGTTCGTCGTGGGGAACAAGCAACGTCGGGAGCCATCGTTAGGCCCAGCAGCCCCAGCCCCTGGTGCTCATCTCGATTTCAGTGCCCCGTGCGGTCCTGTGGCGCGCTCGGAGATCGCGCCTGTACCCCTGTGTGAGGATGAGAGCGCTCCTAATGCGCTGTAGGTCTCTAGGCTGCGTTCCAGCTGCTCCGCTGGCTCTCGTCAGAGCAAACATTAGCATTATTAATTATAAATGGCCTGTAAACCGCTAGGTGGAGTGCACACAGCAGTACTTGGAGCTCTGCTGCTAGCGGAGAGCTGGCAGCCCCTCTCTGAGCAGCACGGCTTCCCCGCTCCTGGCAGGAAGGTAGTCACCCACCAATTTCTAGAGAATACTTTGCTTTTGTTTGAAAGCTTATCGGGTGACGAGGCTCCTGCAAGATGATCGGAAGGAAATGCTCTGTGTGAACGTGTGAGCTGTCGGCTGCCTGTGGGCTGTTGGTCCCTGGGCCGATACCCGGAGCACTGCAGTGCCGGAGCCGGCGCGGGGCTGCTCCTCGCCGCACCTCACCGTGGGGTCTGGCCGGGCTGGGTGAGCAGCACCACGGGGAAGGACCCGGCAGAGCTGGGTTCTGCCTGGCGGCGCGGGAGCGGGCAGGCAGAGCGCCGTGCCTGAGCCCCAGCGAGCCGTGGGGCTCCCTGCGCCCCGGGCAGCCTCCAGGCTGGGGCATCCCGCGAGCGGTCCACGGCTTCTGGTGGCACCGAGAATTTTCCTTGGTTCACTGCTCGCCGTTCCTCCTGGCTGCTTCTCCATCCTTCACAGCCACCAGTAGCTGTGGTTTTCCAGCCTTTTGCAGGCTCTCCATTTCAGTAAACACGGCTTTTGGGCTTGCATCTCCTTATCCTTACTTTTTCCAGTCTCCATTATGAGTTCCCCATCCCTGTACTTGGGTTGCCGTTCGCGGGCTGGAAGGCAGGCCGTACAGATCGTCTTTCACGTCTTCATTTTCTCAGGAGCTTGTGATTAAAAATTCTCTTCCTGCTTCCTGAGCAATAACCCACCCGCCTCACTTAGGGCTGGCCCTTTTAGTTCTGGGTCTGCAGCGTGCTGCAAAGCATCGGCTGGTTCTCGTCAGCTCATCACTGCCACTTATTTTCTTGACAAGGCTTCTTGTAAGTGTTCCTGAGGGCCGGCTGGTTCACATCGTGTTGCATCTCCGCAGTACGGTTATTTCAGGTGCTCCATCACCGCGCAATGTCAGCGGTCAGCCTCCTTTAGCATCTGCGTGGCTACCGTGGGCCACACGGTGTGTGAAGGCCTTCAGCGGGTGCCCGTGGTGCTGCTGCTGCTCGGTGAAGCTCGCCGCTGGCCACAGTCCTGCAGGACTCCTGCCTCGGCTGAGCCACGAAGCGAGCAGAGCGCTTTTTCGCAAGGTGTGTGGGAACAGCGGCTGGGAACCTCTTGTGGAGGCCCGGCAGACGTTGGCGGCTCGGCACGGCACCGTCTGTGTCTGCGAGAGGTGGAAGGAGCCTTGGTCGTGCTGCAGCCTTCAGGCAGAGCTGCTGCTTCAGCGGCTGCCGGTGCAGATCCGTGACTTCTCGCCGGCTCCTGTGCAGCCCCCGGAGGCAGGGCCTTGGCCCCCTGCCCACCGTGTCCGGCTCGGAGCTGAGGAGGACGCCACGGCCAGAGGAGGCTGGTGTGTGGCTGGTCTTTGAGGGGGATGTCTAGTAAAGGCGACCTCCTGAAGGTCTCTGCTCAGGGACGTGCAGTGTGACTCCAACCACCTTGTCCTCACCTACGTCTGTCGGACCTGGGCCCGACCGCAGCCGGAGGCGTGCCTGGTTCTCATATCGGTGGTGCGAGAGCGTCGAGTCGTTGAGCAGCCTCCAGGGACAGAAACGCGAACGACTGAGGCGTTCGGGAGCTGGCTGAGTAACGAGTGACCGGCGGAGCTCAGCCTTCAACGCCAGAGCAGGACGGGGGGTGCTGCTGTCCCACCTCCGCAGGCGATTCCAGCCCGGGAGCCGCAGCTTGAGCAGTCGTGGTGCTGCGACCGAGGGGAAGGATGGCCCTCGGCTAGGAACAAGGGCTGTCTCTCAAGCAAGGAGAAGTATTGGAATGACGTGTGGAAGAACGTGAATGAGTGCTTCACCACTGGAAAGGCGGATTTAAGGTTCTCTGTTTCCCCACAGCTCTGGGACTTGAAGCAGGGATGCACACACACAAGTCCCGTGGCTTGTGCTTTACGGACAGACGATCGGTGTTCTGGTTTGGGGCTTGAAAATCTGATGCCACAAAGTATGCTCTGGGATGATCTGAGTGTCTGCTGCTCCTCCCCGTCCCCCTCACAGGTAGGCTCGTCCCGGTCTTGCAGATTCCGAGCAGCCCAGTTCCAAGACCCCCCGCAGGGGTACCTCATGAGGACACACGCTGCCTGTGACCTGTTCTCCGTGCCGAGCCCGGCTCTGGCGACGTGCTGTGCCGCGCAGCAGGCCTGCGCTTCAGCGGCAGCCTGCGAGCGACCTCGGTGCAATTGTATGGCCTTGGAGCTGGGTACGGTTTGAGTGGGGGGTCCACTTCCGCGAACACCAGGTGTCATTTGTATCAAGCTGCTTTGTCGGCATAAAAAAAGTTTGCGACCGCAGCTTGTCTTCTGCCCAAGTAAAATCTTTGCAGCGTATTGGAAATGCAGATGGGGTGGGGCTAGCAAGGGGAAAGCTGTTCTGCGGGGCTTTGCTGGTTTAAATTGGATATCGTCTTTGGCACATCCGATACAGTACTCACGGAGAACGTCGTTTTATTGCCCGGCTGTGAACAGACCTTCTCGAATCTTCCCACATTGACCGGCTTAGCTCACAAAGTCTGTCTGAGAGGCTGAGCACATCTCCGCTGTCAAATAGTAATAATTTGGGTGGGTCTCTGGCGCTGGCAGCAGGCGATGGAAGGTAGATAAGCCGAGCTTGGGAGGTGAGACTGTTCGGTTTTGCGTGTCAGCAGGACCTGGTGGTGCTCCCAGGCGGCTGAGGGTTTGCCAGCCGGGACATGGCTTCCCTGGGGTCTCACCTGGTTCTGTGCTCTCGGCTGGAAATGGGTTTGGGGGCGGTGGTTTGGTGGGCTTCTGCTTCAGGGTTCTTTCCTGGAGGATGCAAGTTTTGTCTTCTTCCAGGTCTTTTGTGGGCCTCTGGAGATTTAAAACAAACAACAAAGCTGTAGAAAATGTAAAAATAAAAAGGCAAGCAAGCTACAGGTGACACGAATGTCTAAGGTGGCTGTGAGCTTTAGGGAAGGTTTGGGGTTTTTTCATGGCCTCGTGCCCGTCTGGCTCGTGGAGCTAAGGGTTGATCGTGCCGTGGCTTCTTCGTCCTAGTTACCGCACGGAGAAAGGTGTGTGAAAAGAGCAGATCTCAGCCCGAGGAGCAGACAGCCTGCGGCTCCCTCGCCCCTTGCTGAAGCACGGAGTCGCCTTCGTTCTGGCACGGGAGCTGCCGCTGCGCTTCCATGCGCTGTGCTTCTGTCCTCTGCGCTTCCGTGCGCTGCGTTTGGCGAGCGTCGTGTCTGGGGTCAGGGCTGCGGGTGCGTCACGGCGCGTGGTCGCGCTCCTCTGCTGTCCTCCCTGGCTCTTTCAGAGGGTTAACCATTTTTCAGAGCGTTAACCATTTTTCAGAGCGTTAACCATCTGAAAGTGACTTTCCCTGCTGATGCCTTTTTCCTGTGTGTTACGAAGTGAAATTTATTGGAGCATATGAAGACAACCCCTTCAGGCATTTCTGTGTGGATGGAATAAGCCGCGGTGAGCCATCAGGCAGCTTGTTCTAAAACATCCTTTTCATTTGTTCTAAAACATCCTCTCCGTTTTCCTGTTCCCTAAATCCTGGCGTCTCATGCAAGCGTGGCGCAGGAGGGATTCCTCCAGAGTGCCACCGCGCAGCCTGGCGTTGCTGCCGCGTGACATCGCATGGACGCCTCGGGGACTGCGGAGGCTGAAAGCCCGCACGGAGCACGGGGTTTTTCCAGAAGCCAGGGCCAGATGTGACCGGCGAGCCCGTGAGCCTGCGCGGAGCAGGACCTTGTGGGGCTGTGCTCCGCCGTGCAGCTCTTCCGCTCCCCCCGGCCAGCATGAGGACTTCCTGGTATCAGGGCTGGTGGCTTAACGTCTCCCCTGAGTTACTCGTGCTGCTGCTTGGAAGTGCCTCGGGAAGCGCTGGTTTCCCTCTCTGCAGCACCTTCGGCAGTTCCTCACCAGTGGCACGGCTTGGCCAGAGCAGTTGTTAGCGGGTTGACTTCAGCAAATGGTCCCGCTGTTAAGCGGTGCTGCGCAGCTGTCGCGCTTCATTTACCAACAGCTTTTTCTCACGTGAGAATTTCTGTGTGGAAAGTGTTACTCTCGGTGTCTTTCCTGTTTCTCAGTGCTTTTACTTTTCAGCATTTTCAAGTTTGGAAAGCCACGGGAGGCCAGCTTGGGAGAAATGACCGGAGGCCCGGCTCCAGCGGTGTGGGGGAAGGCGTCCGCTCGAGCTCTGTCCTTCGTCGGGGAGGCAGTTCTCGTCCCGAGGTGTCCGCAGGCGAGCAGTGGTTATTAATTACGCTCAAATTTGAGCAGGTTACTGACCTGGAATTTCTGCAGTTGCTTTTGGCTTCTGTTCTGCTTTCTTAGCTTCTGAAGCTGTGACTCGTGTAAGCCAAATGTTTCCTTCTGGGCTTTTAAACGTAGAGCCGTGTAGGTTTCTAACTGACGATTGCAGTTAGGGCTGGCTCTCGCGGTGCCCCGCGCGCTGCCCGGCACTAAGCGGCGTGTGACAGCGTGATGCCCGCAGCCCCAGCCCGGGCAGGTCCTGCCGTAGCTCCTCGTCTCCCGCGACCCGCCTGCGGCTCTGCTGGGGAGTTTCGGCGTGGTGGCACCCAGGCCCCGGCACCTTAACCAGCCCGGAAAGACACTCGGACATCTTTTTATAGGTGCGTGGCTATCGTAGGGCTGAGCGGTGCAGGACGGCTTCTGGTGCCGCCGGGGTGTTACCCTGCAGTGCCGCAGCGATCGCCAGCGTTGACGCAGAGCGAAGCGAGCCTGATGGCGCGCTGCACGGGGAGGGTGGCGAGGCCAAGGCAGCAGCCCGAGCGGGGACAATGTCACCGTCTCCCAAATTGCTCGTTCCCAGACTCTGCTTTGTGGGGAGGAAGGAGCAGAGCCCTGCAGGGCGCAGCGCCCATCCCGCGGGAGCTCGCGGGCAGGACGGCGAGGCGGGCAGCGCGCCGCTTCCTGCTGGTTCCTCGGCTCTGCTCGAGTCCCGGGGGAGCTGGAGCGTATCCGTAAGTTTAATCTTAAACAGATTGTTGAGAGCAGCGAGCGAGCCGTGGTGTCTGCACCTGTTTTTATCGCTTTTCTCCACGGCTCCCTCAGGGACTGCGTTGGCGTTGGCTCGGCGCGCGGAGCTCTGCCGCGGGACGCTGAGAGCACTTCCTCCCGGCCGGGCTCTGTTTACAAGGCCCCGCCGCTTTTACAAGGCCCCAGTTGCTAACAGAATTTAAAAGTTAAAATTTCTCTGGGTAAAAATAAATCTAAACAGACACAAGGACTTGGCCTTTCGCAGTGTAATTCCTCTTCACCAGAATTAGTTTACCGTATGCAAACCCCCCGTAAATCATAGCAAATAATTTTGACCTGTGTAACTTTCTTTATGGTTTCAGGGTTCCAAAAGCAACATATATATTATCGTTTGACACTGACCTGAGGGGATAGAGTTTGCATTAGAACATTTGTTGAAAAGATTGAATCCATCGGTGTTAGGTGAGAGAAAAGCTGAGCTAGGACATAACGAAGCCAACGAGGTGATAGCCAAGTTTAGTCACCGTGCCTCATTAATGGAAGCCCTCCCACCTTCGGGGACCGAGGCGCTCTGGTTAAAAGCCGCTCGAAATCGTCTGGGAGATGAGTAACTGCGTGGCGCTCGGGCCCCGGCCTTGCAGCCCCGCTTCTCTCTTCACCTCCCCTCAGCAGCTCCGGGAGCGTGGCTGCGTTGTTCCGCGTCTCTGCTGTAGCTGGCGCGGAAAAAGTGGGGCCCAGGCTGCACAGCGAAGACGTAAAACCTGTAAGGAGATCTTTTGTGAAATCGCTGGCCAGATATTTTCGGTGTTTTACACCCCGCTTTATGAGCCCACAAGACCTGGTGCGCTGCGCACGGTCAGTGCGAGGGGAGCTGGGGTGTCTGTGCCGCTCTGCGGCGCCTGCGCTGCCGCTTGCTCTGCTCTTCGTGCTTGAACCAAGTTTTAGGCTTTTGTGTGTTCTGCACGCGAGCCTGTTTACGGGCAGCCTTGACCTTTACCTCCCCATAGCACCCAGTCGTGATCCGAGGTGCTTCACAGGGACCAGAGCTGGCAGATGCTGCCCCTCGCCATCCTGCCCAGTTCGCAAACTGTGCCAGCTCCCCGCGCCTCCGGGTGGCTTGGTCTCCTCGTGGGGCTGCCCTGCTGCAGCTCCCAGCTGATGGGATGCTTCCTCCGCTGCTCTGGGGCAAAGCCTCGGACGGCACCGGGCTGCCTGCAGTTGCTGTCGGCAGCTGGTGGGGCCAGACCTCTGTTAAAGGTGCTCGGGAGGCACCAGGGGTCTGTGCACCAGGTCGGTCCGCTGGGGTCAGGACGGGACGAAGGAGCTTCTCGTCCCTGGGGGGAAGGAGCCTTGCTCTCTTCTCCCTCGGGGAGAAGTGGTGTTAGGGTGGTTGCGGCGCTCTTACCGAGCGTCTGCATCGGGCGGCTTTGTGGGGGCTCCGCTCCTCGGCCCACCGGTACCCATCTGGAAATAACAATTCACGATTTTACTTTGCTGCTGAATTTCCTTTTAAAAGTACGTGAGAGCGCAGCACGCAGAGTTGAGTAATGGCACCCTCCTGGTTCAGGTTTGGAAATGAGACGTCACCGTCAAGGCGCGGGCTTCTGGAAGAGCTGCGGTAACCCTTGAAGCCTGGCGATGCCTTGGTTTGTGCAGCAGGGGCTCCCCGCGCTGAAGGGGGGGATTGCACGAGTCAGGAGCTGGCACTGGGGAGCGCTTGGGCTCGAAGCGTTCAAAACAGAGGGGCTGGAGCTTAGCAGAGGCAGCGAAACGAGGCCCTGGAACTCGGTTACCCCTCAGCCCCATCTTACGGAAGGAGGGCTGCGTGGCCATAAATAAGATTTTCCCCGGAGCCAAAAAGGGGACCTGCGTGTGCGGACCTGGCCGCCTCTCACCTTCGTTGCAGGCAAAATGCTGCAGGGAGAAAGGGCCGGACCCTGCGACAGCTTTCACCTGGGCTAACTGCAAGCGTGCTATTCTTTTTTGTCTAACGGCGTGGATTTTGTTGGCTCTTCCAGCCTTGTGCCGAGGCTGTGGTCCGTGCTTTTATGACCTCTAAATCGGACAGCCGTAACGGGGTGCTTTATGGCCTCCCCGTGCAGAGGTGGCGCGGGCTCCAGCTGTTGCAGACCGGGGCCTCCGCATGTCAGCCTGCTCCCGGGGGACCTGCGCTGGCTCAGAGTCAACCATCAGCTTGATCTTAAAACTGCTTTGATGGCTTATAATGCTGAGTACAATGTGGGATCTGTGTGTTTTATCTACGCTGCTGCTTTTTATGAGCGTAGTCACTGCTTGAGATCATCTGAAGTCAATTTTATTGGTCATTCCAAACCACGGGTTAAAGACCTGTGGAGCACTCGTTTTTCAGCGCAGTGATCTCAATCTGAAATTAATTACCACCACGGTCACGGATGCTGACGTTAAAATAACTCGGCCCAACCATCTCCTAACCCTGCCTGTGGTGCAGGCAGGTCCTCGCGCGCCGCCCGCAGGGACGTCTGCCTCTTCGCCGTGGGCTCCGGTGCCTGCTCAGCACCTGCAGGTGCCTCCGGGCCGCGGAGACCCGACGTCCTCTGTGTCCTTCTTGCCTGCCGTCCTGTCCTCCGTGCCTCGCCCTCATGGTTTGCTTTTCCGGAGTGCCCGCAGGAGCTGTTTGGAGACTTGCGGTGCTTCTGGCGGGGCGGTGCCCCAGGCTGTGCCAGGAGGCCGGGAGGAGGAGGCCACTTCGCCATTCGGCATCCTTCACTCCAGCAGCAGTACACTGGTCTGCTTTTCTCTTGAGCCTCTACTTTGCAGGAGACGGGCAGAGAACGGTTAAAAACGGCATTCGGTTTTGTGTGTCCATGCTCGTCTGAAATGGATCGGAGCAGCACGGGAATGAAACGGATTCTGCTGCGGTGCGGCTCCGAGTGGTCTCAGGAGGGCCGAGGGGCTCCAGGTGGTCTCAGGAGGGCCGAGGGGCTCCAAGTAGTCACTGAGGGGCCAGGCAAGGCGTCAGAGCCGCCCTGGAGGCGCGTGGCCGGGTGCGTGCAGCTCAGCACAGCCTCAGCCGGCTTTACAGGTGCGCGTAGCGCGAGCCGCTCCCCGTGTGCAGGGTGCTGACGGCCCGTGGCTGTGCTGTGCTAGGTCACCCGAGGGCCCTCGGGCGTTTGCTCCCCTGCACGGCGTAACCCCCTGCACGAGGCTGGAGAGAGCCGCCTGCCCCTCGTGGGTTAGGTCCTGCGGACCAGCTTCTGTGGCCCAGCTCCTGAACAGCTCCGTGGGGTGTAGGGGCGGCTCCGCTCGTAGCTCGCTCAGTCCGAGAGCCGCTGGCTGTTTAAGGGTAACACGGTGAGGCCCCAGGCACAAGCTCGTTACCTGGACTGTGAGCTCAGGAGCCGTGTCTTTACTGACCCAGAAGGGTGGGCTCTCCCCTGGAGCCACCTGGATGCTCTGTCACGGGTAGATTTTATTTTAAAAGGTGAGCTGATACGGGACCGCATCCACCTCTGTGAGGCCCCAGGATCAGTGAGCAGGTCACCATTATTAGGACACCGTTCATGCTGAAAGCGTCTTTGTCACCTTTCTGGGAAAATGCCCTGGTTTCTGCAGCTCTGGGGACTGTGGCGTTGGGCTGAGCAGAACGGCTTCGCTGTCCTTCGTGGCCGAGCGCAGCCCTTCTCTGCTGGGAGCGCGCCGCGGCCGGTTCTGGAAGAGGCGTCCCGGTGGGACCGGTTCTTCTCCTGAGCCCGCCCCAGGACAGAGGTTCCCCTGAACAGTTTGCAGCATGCCCCAGAGTTCTTTCGAGATGTTTTCCCTGAAAATGGAGATGAAAACCTCTCTGGACAGTGATGAAAACCATTGTTCTGCAGCTAGAGGCGTCTGAGCTTTCTCCTGGAGTTCTCCCGGACCTCACAGATTACGTGCGCCTCTTCTGTTGGTTCTACGGCATTAATTAATTCAAAATGTGGAGTAGGTAAGAGCATAATAGATCTACCTGTCAGATATCCAGCTGCTGAAACTTTGACAGCAGCAGATACGTGTGGAAAGAGTTAGCAACAGGGCGAGGAGGAGAATTCCTGCCTCGTGCGCTGAGCTCCAGCAGCGCAGCCTGCTGCGGCGCAGATCGTGCCTGTGCACCAGGAGGCTGTGATCACAGAATCGTATCATAGAAGGGCTCGCCTTGGGAGGCACCCTGAGGACCATCTAACCCCAACCCCCTGCCAGAGGCAGGGATGCCACCCACCAGATCAGGCTGGCCAAGGCCCCATGCAGCCTGGCCTTGAACACCCCCAGGGCTGGGGCATCCACAGCTTCTCTTGGCAACCCGTTCCCGTGCCTCACCACCCTCTGAGCAAAGAATTTCCTCCTAATGTCTGGTCTAAATCTCCCCTCTTTTAGTTTAAGACCGTTCCCCCTTGTCCTATCATTATCTACCCGAGCAAAGAGTCCTTCTCTGTCTTTTTTAGAAGACCCCTTTAAGTATTGAAAGGTCTCAAGGAAGTCTCCCCGGAGCCTTCTCTTCTCCGGGCTGAACATCCCCAGCTCTCTCAGCTGTCGTCCTAGGAGAGGCGCTCCAGCCTCTGATCATCTCTGTGGCCTTCCTTTGGGCCCGCTCTAACAGCCCCACATCCTTCTGGTGCTGGGGGCCCCAAACCTGGAGGCAGCGCTCCTGGGGGGGCCTCGCGAGGGCAGAGCAGAGGGGGACAGTCACCTCCCTCCCCTGCTGCTCACACCTCTGGTGGTGCAGCCCAGGGAATGGTGGCTTGCTGCAGGTGCAGTGGGTAACAGCAGAGTGAGGAAGGGTGGGGCAGTAAAGATCGAGGACAGTGATGCTATTTTGGGGGGCAGGTCAGGCTGCCTTTCTTCTAAGCTCGGGTCATCTTGCTCTCGACTCGTGCTGAGAAGCAACAAAAGCCTGCTTTGTGCCTGGCACGCTAGGCACTTGGTGCCAGGGCGCTGATCTCAGCCAGGACCTCGTGGCGCTCGGGGCTGGGAACTGGCCGCGTCCCGGACCCCACTCCCGTGTCTTGGGCGTGATGCTTTACGCAGCCTGGAAGCTGGATGTTTGTCGCGCGCTGGCATCGCTGCTCCTTGCTGCTTGGGTAGCTTGGGCTTGGGAAAACGGGCGATGCCCGGGGCTGCTGTGGCTGCCTCCGCGGCCTGCGACACCTGCGTCTGCGCGCCGTCGTCGCCTGCAGCCGGCTGCCTGCGGAGGCGAAGTGCTGCGTCCTGCTGGAAGCTCGCTGTGATGATGAAAAGGAAGGAGCAGCAGTGCTGATAGGTTTTTGATAGATGCGCGTGGTTTGCATCCTTGTTTAGTCAGCAGAATGCAGATGATCTCCGCTGGTCGGGGCGGTCATTAACGGCGCGTCTCTCTCAGCTGCTTCCAGACTGGCGCGCGAGCCATTTGCAGGCCCAGAGGTGGTACCTGCTGGAGACGAAGATTGATCGTACCGGAGCCAGGACTGGAAATAGCGTTTTAGCCCGGTAGCTGATTTAGTGCGAGCTGAGAACCAGCTGCTTCCTGCCTCCGGACAGCTGGCACCGCGAGCATCGCGGCTCCGCTCAGCGCCTCCTCCCATGCGGACGGGTCCCTGGCGCGACGCCGGCCCTGCCCCGAGCCCCGGCCCTGCCCCGAGCCCCTTCCCCGGGTGCTGCAGCCCTCGTAGAGGCAGCACCGCGAGGCATCGGGACCACTGCTCCCTTAGCGGCGGGGACTGGTGGCTCACGTGTTGGACACAGAGCAATGGCTCGAACGTTGGTTTGGGCAAAGAGGGGTGACGAGGTGCCACGGGAGGGGCTTGAGCTGGGACTCAACTGCGAGCAGAAGTTACCTGGGGCTAGAGTAAGGGCTCAAAGCTGGACGGGTGTGGAACCAAAGCTCTGCCTGCCTGCTCCACTCCTGCCGAGGCTGCGAGCGCAGGGCAGGGGGAGAGGAGCGAGACGGGGAGAGGAGCGAGGCAGGCGCTGCTGGAGCACCCGGCAGCCGCCCCGCGGTTAGGGCCGGCCCGAGGTGGCAGCGCTGCCCTCGTAACGCTCCCCGGTGGATTTGTTTTTCTTGTGTGACTTCGTCCCGCGACCCCTGGGATCCCACGGCGGAGTTCTGCATCTCAATTACAGGCTGCCTGGGGAGCCGTGGCCTTTTGTTTGCGCAGAATCTGCCAGCTGCTGACTTCAGCTGATACCTCCAGCCTCGAGTCAGCAGGGAGAGGAGCAGTTGCTGCCTGTTTGCCTTCGCTTTGTGTTCTGGCTCTGCAGCGGCTGGGCCGGTCGCTGCTCGCACAGACCCGCTTATCTGCGGTGCCACCAGCTCCCGGCGAGCCGCACGCAGCAGCGCGGGGCTGCCCTTTTGCTACGCGTTGGCTTTGCGTTCGCCTGCCGCAAGGCTTTGCTCTTGCTTGTTTCCACTGCCACAGCTAGCCCAGAGCTGGGGCTGGGGTTGGCAGGGACCGCTGGAGCTCCCCTGCTCCAGCCCCACCGCGAGCTGGGGGCTTTCTGCCCTCCGCCCCGTCCCCACGCGTGAGCCGTAGCGGCCCCGGGGCAGGGCTCGGCGGCGCGTGGGACCGCGAGGATGCGGGGCTGGCGGTGCCGGCACCGTGCTGCCGGAGAATGCAGGCTGCAGGAGGAGGGGAGGAGGGTTGCGTCGGTATGTGAGGGGGCTTCGGTGTACGTTTGGGTTGGCAAAGAGCCAGCCTCATCTGAAATTTGGGTGAGGCCGTGGCATCCATGACCCTGATCTGTGCTCCGGACCTGTCGCATGCTCTCATGCCAGGCCTGCGTGAAGGCGTTTGCCCTTCTGCTTCCACGCGAGTAGGGACGTTACCAAGCCCTTCAGATCCTGCTCGGTTTGCTCAGTCCCAGTCCAGCTCTGTTTTCTGTGCACCGTTGTCTGAAATGCCGGAACAGGGACGTGCTGCCCGATGAAGGAATCCATCGCTTCTAAGCCTTGCGGCGTGAGATGGAAATAGCGTTGGGTAGAGAAGAGCTCCGCTACGAGCTCCGTGCCCACCGAGTGTGTTCACGTGCGGTCACAGTCGCGTGCTGCGGTTGAAAGCTGTGTATTTGTTAGCGTGAGTCCCCTGGGTTCAGACCTCCACAGCAGGAGATACAAACTGGAACAAAGTTTTTTCCACGCCCGCTGTCGGTGAGCGTGCTGGCGCGGCCGCGGGCTCCTCGCCGCAGCTGGGCGCTGGAGCTCGCCCTCGGGCAGAGGAGGGCGGATGAATTCCTCCGGTAATTACCTGCTTCCAGGAGCTGGGTTTTGAGAGAAACGCCGGGTAGCAGCACAGCCCTGATGAGGGTGGGAGCTTGCAGGACTGCATCGCCTTCAAATTGCAAACCGCCGGGTGGCAAAGCATCATTTATTTCAGGAATCGCTCGCTGGGAATCCAGGCGCGGCTCTACCCGGAGTGTATTTTATCTGGACGGCGGGTGACAGCCCTGCTCCTGAGCGCGCCTGCTAATTAACGCTCCTCTAAAGGCTGCTCCTGAGGGCCCGGCTCGGGGCGGTGATAAACGAGCGGCTCTCCTGGCCGCGGGAGATAACGGAGGCGGCGCAGGGGGGGCCGCAGGCAGCTGATCCGCGAGGTGCCCTCCACCCGCACCCTCCTGCGATGCCGCGATAACGGCGCTGCTCCCGCTGCAGCCTGGCCCCCGCGCCGCCGGGGCTGGCCGAGGGTCCTGGGGGGAGCTGGGGGCTTTGGGGGGGCCGCGTGTCCCCCGGGTCTCCGGCGGCCGCGCTCCCCCCGGGAGCGGCGGTTTAAGAGCGGCAGGTGCGGAGCGGGGCCGGCTGCCGCCGCGCCGTGAAATATTGCAGGAACCCGGCGCTGCGCGGATCTTTAATAACTCCCGAAATGAAACGTTTGAAACCGGCCCTTGTAAACTCTTCGCCGGCGTTTAATGGCCTCGTAAACCAGCGTGCTAAAGAAAGTATTAAAGCCTTCGCTGCTGCTCTCAGATCGGCTTAACCCTTCAGGGGCCGGCCGCCCCGCCGCCTGCTTTCTCCGCCTGGCGCGGCGCGGGGCCGCGGGCCCGTGTCTCCTCCCCGAGGCTGGTCCCGGTGGGTGCACGGCCCCCCCGTCCCCGGGCGGCTCGGGGTGTTCAGGTGGCCTGCGCCGGGGCGAGCCGGGCTAATTTACGGCGCGAGGCCCCGCGGGGCGCGGAGCAGCCATCCTCCCCGACCGTAATTGGCGGCCGGCGCGCGGGGAGCGGGGCCGCAGCTGAGGTAAGCGGCAGCTGCGCCCTCGGCACGGCGGCTGCTCCCCGGCCCGCGGCCCTCGCGCGCACCCAGGCTGTCGCGGTGCCGCCAGGAGCGCCCCCAAAGCCCCGAGCGCTCCTCACTGCAGCCCCTGGGTCTGGGCTGCCCCGAGCACCTGGCTGCCCCGAACGCCGCCCCAAACGCTGCCCCGAGCGCTGCCCCTGCTGAGGGGCTGCATTTGACTCACCTGCGAGCTGCAGCCTGTTCTGAGAAGCCTTGGGGGGGTTTCATAGAACCGTGGGGTCTGGGCAGGAGGGGGCCTTGAAGTCTTCCCTGCTCCAGCCCCCACCATGGGCACGACCCCCCCAGCCCCTCTGGGCAGCCTGGCCCACGGCCTCACCGCCCTCGGGGCAGAATTTCTGCCTCATTTCCCACCTCCCCCCACCCTCTGTGAGCTCCAAGCCATTACCCCCCATCCTGTCCCCACAAAGGACCCCCCCCAGCTCTCCTGCGGCCCCCTTGGGCACAGCAGCCCGCCGGGGGGTCCCCCCAGAGCCTTCTCCTGCCCAGGCCCAGCGCCCCCAGCCCTCAGCTGGCCCTATGGCGGAGCTGCTCCAGCCCCGGGCATCTTTGTGGCCACCTCTGTCCCCAGGAGAGTTTTCCCATTCTGAGTTTTGCCCACCCTGTCGCTGGGCAAACAGGGCCTGACCCGTTCCCAGGTGAGCTTCTGCCGGTGCCGTCCTGTGCCAGTGCCCTGCAGCCCCCAGGGGAGCGCCCGACCCCTCCGGGCTGTGGCTGCGCGGCCGAGCCCTGCCGAGGTGAAAGCCTGCGAGGAAGCCCTGAAAGGGCGCCCGCAGCCTGAGCAGTGACCTGCACACGGAGCGGGGCCAAGGAGGGCTCCGCGTGCCTGGCTCGCTCGCAGTCCCTGGCTGTACGGGGAGCACAGCAGCGCGGCGGCCCCACAGACGTACGGCTTAAACCACGTCACGTACGAGCTCCGTGGGTCTGGAGGAGCTTCATGAACAAGAGGAAATAACGCAGGTTTATCGCTGAGTTCTCTGCTGCCTCTTGCATTCACAGAGTACGCAAAGCCAGTCCTTGCTATTCTCATTTACGTGCGTAGAAAATTCAGGTTCAGAGCTCAAAAAACCGTGTGGAGCTGGGGGGTTGCTGGTGGGAACCGGAGGGGCGCAGCTCCGCCGGGCAGCCCAGTGTCGGTCGGGGCCTCGGCGGCTTCCCCCTCGCGCCTCTGGAGGAGCTGGATCCGGATCGTACCCGCCCCGCACACCTGGGCCACATCAGGGCACGGAGCTCGCTCGCCCCCCGGGTCCTTCCCGCGGGGCACGCTAATGGCTCCCAGCAGCTGCGCGCCGCGCGCTGGGCACGGCCCCGCGTTCCTGCCCATGTGCGCGAGGCCGCTGCCGGGGCTCTGCGGGCTGAAATCACGGCAGAGCAAAGTTAATGAGCAACATTTCACCCGCGGCCCCGGGAGGCTGTAAATGAGCCCGCGTCTGGAGATGGCGGCAAATCCCCTGCTGCAGATTTGCTGACTTACCCCAGGCTTTATTTGCTCTGCCTGAGAGGCCGCGTTTGTTCTCAGCTGGCCTTTTCTTCTCTTGCAGCGAGAACGAGGCGCTGTGGAGGGAGGTGGCCAGCTTGAGGCAGAAGCACGCTCAGCAGCAGAAAGTTGTCAATAAGGTAAACCCCAGCGAGGGTCGGGACGCCGCTCTGTCCGTGTTCGCGGTGATGCCAGGCTGGGCGCTCACGGGTCGCTGGAGTGCAGCGGTATTTGTTCTGGTTACAAACAGTTTCGACCGCTGCCTTTTCTTGTGGTACCGTGAGATTCTGGGAAGCCACCGGGAGAGGCTGACCTGGGGCTGGCAGCACTGCCGCGGCGTTCAGCTGGCTGCCACGTCCGGTTTCACCCCAGCCTTCCCCGCTGCGCTGGGCGTTGCAGCCAGCGCTGCTTCCACCGAGCCCTGCTCCGGCTCTGCTCTGAGCCGAGTGGTCCCCGGGAGCCGCTGCCGTCCGTGCGTTAATCCAGGCCACGGCACGCATCCTAACGGGTTGCCTTTTTTCTCCTCACAGCTTATCCAGTTTTTGATTTCATTGGTGCAATCCAACCGTATTCTTGGGGTGAAGAGGAAGATGTAAGTCTGCATTTCTACATCCAGATAAAGATTCCCTGTCTGAGAATAAAGAGAGGATCAGCAGAGTGGGTCCCCCAGATCTCTGCCTTCTGTAGCAGCCTTGCCAGTGGGGTAGGACTGGACAGCGGTCATTGGGATCATGTGAGCCTTCAAGTTCTTGCTCCGGCCAGAACCAGCTAACACTGCTATGCCACTGACGCCGAGAAGGGTTTGCGAGCCAGGCCACATAAGCCCATGCAGAACGTACTTCGTCCCTAACCCCTGCGCTCTGCGAAACGGCAGCACGCACAGCGAGGGCGGGGATCTCGCACTGCCAGAACGGTGCCTCGGCACTGTCACGGTGTTTTGGTCGTTATACCAAAGGGAACCACTGCACCACCAAGGCCAGCCTCCTGCTGTCAGAGGCTGCTGACGTCTCCACAAACTAACCAAGCCTGGCCTCAGACATGCTGTGGATTGTTTTGCCCCTTGCTAGTTGCACTGGAGGCCTGTCCAGTACTTAAGGGCCCCAAGAGGTTAAGAACATTGCCGGGTTCATTGCTCTGGGCCAGTCAGTCGTTACTTGGTTTTGTCCCAGGATCACAGTTCCGTCCCAGCAGCACAGTCACTTACTAAGAGCTTTTAGAGGCGGTTCTCCCGTTGTCTCTCCTCCGACACTCCACCACAACAGGCCCCATTTGGTCCCGTCCTGTGGACTGGCTCCTCACCCACCTCCTCACCCACCTGAGTTTCTGCACTTGGTGTCACACACGGAGGGCCAGGTCCCCCGTGCTGCCCCTGCCCCTCTCGCCCTGTGCTGCCCGGCTGGCTGCGGGGCTGCCCCTTTGTGTGCGAGCGGTGCCCAGCCGCGCCATATGGCAGGCACCGCCACAGCAGGCTTGATTGTTATTAATGAAGGTAGCGGTTTGTTCTGCCATCGCGTCCGAGACGTGCCCAAATGATTTATCCCGTAAGGGGAGCGTCTCTCCGCAGTGCTCGGGTGCAGAACAGGGCCACGGCAGTGCTCGTGCCGCAGCTGACCACGAGAAACCCGTCCGTGGGGCAGCCAGGCGGCATGCAGGCAGCGCAGCCCCGCAGAGGAGGTGACCCAGGACTGCGCGGGAGCACTCCGAGGCCTGAGGCTTTGCATTTCTGCTCGACAGGCTTGCAAAGCCAGCCGAGGGGCTGCCCGTGGGGGCTGGCTGCGTGTCGCTGGGCCGCCCGCTCTGCTCCACGGAGGTGGCCGCCCCTGGGGCCACATCCCCCACAGGGTGCCCCGGCCCCACGGGCTGTGCACACTGTGGGGCTGGGGGTGGTCTGGGCTGGGGCCGGGAGGTGCCAGAGGCTGGGGCTGGCAGCGCAGTGACCCCTGTGGTGTTTGGGATTCTTTTGCAGCCCCCTGATGTTGAACGACAGCAGTTCAGCACATTCCATGCCGAAATACAGTCGCCAGTACTCCCTGGAGCACGTCCACGGCTCGTCCCCGTACGCAGTAAGTGCACCGCGCGCCCGGCCGCAGAGGGGGGACGGGGACATGGGCACACGGCTTCCCGGGGAGGGCCCGGCTGGTCTCACCCGTGTACCACCACGTCTGGTCGTGGCCGCTGTGCTTTGTGCGGCACGGCACCTCTGGGTGGCTCGGATCTGCCCTAGCTAACAGGGAGCGAGCTGCCGGCTGGTAGAGCAGAACGGAGCGGCTCGGTTGGGAGGACCTTCACACAGATGTGCCAGTCCCGCTGCCTGACCCTTCAGGCCTCAGCAGGAGTTCGAGCGTCCTGTTAAGGGCGTTACCCAAATGCCGGCGGGCACGGGGCATCAACCCCCGCGCTCAGAACCCCGTGCCTCTTGGTCGTGAGGGGCCACGCGTTCGATCGCAGACCGAGCGAGGGTTGTCTGAATCCGGCCGGCAGCAGAGATGGGTTGAAGGGCAGCATCGCTTAGCTTACGTCTGCTGGCTCGGGCTTTGCTTCGGTTTGTCGCAAAACGCACCTGATGTCAGTCGGCCCTTGCCGAGCAATTGCTCCTACTGGCTAATTAACCTGACCGTGTGCAATTAGCGTGATTCCCTGCAAGCAGCCTGCTGCCAGACAGGGAGGGCGCTGCGGGTCGGAGCCAGGCGGGGACGGCGGCCAGCAGCAGCGGCACAGGCTCCCCGTGACCGGAGCTGGGCTGTGACCCGGGGGCGAGGTGGGGAGCACGGGGCAAAGCCAGGCAGCCCTCACTGGAACGGCGCCCGCCGAGGTGCGGCTGTGCGGCACCTCATCAGATAGAGCTCAGCGCTGATGTGGGTGTTGCTCGAGCCCTGGCCGCGCTGCGGTGGCTGAAGGGCACCCGGCCCGCGCACCAGCAGCACGCAGTCTCAGGGGCACGGTGATGTGGCTGCACAGGAGGAGTCTGTCTGCGTGCTCTGGGCTGCCCTGCGAACTGCTGCTGGGTCCCGATGGATGCCGAGGTTTTGTCTTTGCTCTCCCATCCTTCCGTGCACCTTTTGGTGTGCTGCTCCCCGTGACTGTTCAGTGGCCAAAGATCGCAGGGAGCCTCTTCCAGACCCCTCAGTGCTGGCCCTGAGTCCTCGCTGGGACGAGCTGCAGGCTTCTCGCTCCTGGCCCGCGTCAGCCCGGCCCGTTGGAGGGAGGTGGGTCAACGGGGCTGGCGTTTCCCTCAGACCTGGCAGCTGCAGCGTGCCTGCAGCAAACCCTGACACACACAAACCCCGACACTGCACAAACCGTGCCGTGACAGTGCACAAAGCCTGGCACCGCACAGACCCTGCCGTGACAGTGCACAAAGCCTGGCACCGCACAGACCCTGCCGTGACAGTGCACAAACCCTGCCGTGACAGTGCACAAAGCCTGGCACCACACAGACCCTGCCGTGACACTGCACAGACCCTGCCGTGACAGTGCACAAAGCCTGCCGTGACAGTGCACAAAGCCTGCCGTGACACTGCACAAAGCCTGACGCCGCACAAACCCTGCTGTGACATTGCACAAACCCTGCCGTGACACCGCACAGACCCTGACACTGCACAGACCCCGCCGCAATGCCGCGTGAGCGCTGCCACGACGCGGTGCGAACCCTGCCGCGATGCCGCGCGGTGCCGTGGATGCGGGAGCTGCCCTGCCTCTTGCTGGCGTTCGGTCGCTGTTCGCTTTTCATCACCTCTGGCCTGTGCTGGTCCCTTCCATCCCCTCTCTCGACGTGGGTGTTTTCCTGTTGATACTCATCTACTCTTAGCGCCACCCAGATTCGGGGCTCTCTTCCCATCTGCCCCCTGCTTGGGGAACAGCTGCCGTTCCTTGGCCAAGCAGGTGCATCGAGGTTCTTCGTACTGGTCTTCTGGCAGGGCTGCCTGTTAGGGGCGAGGCTTTACAGCTGGGAGAGCAGCCGAGTGCCCTCACCGGCTGCTTGCAGCAAAATAAAGGCCGTCCCCGCTTCCAGGTGGCAGTGCCTGCCCACGCCGCTGCGGGGCCGTCCTGCCAGGGGCAGCGGATTCAGGCCACCAGCTCCCGACACGCAGCGCCCTGCTGTGCTGGGCTGATCTGATCAGTTCGTCAGCCGAGACCCGAAATAGCTCAGCCCCACTAAAGAGCTCTCCTGCCGTCAGACCACCCTCCGCGGGGGCTCTCTGTTCCCCTTCCAGCTCCCGTCCAGCGCTGCGATCTCTGCCTTCCAAGTGCCTTTGTTCCCACGCGGGGCAAGTACTTGCGCAGAGCCTCTGGGAGCTCCTCCAGGTATCGCAGGGCTGTGCTCATTATGAGAAACACAGGTGGTCGTCTCCTCGCAGCCCGAAGCGTTCGTGGCTTCCAGCTCAGGGGCCGGGCGGTTTTTCAGAGCCGTCTGCCAACACGAGCACTGGATCCTGACGCTGCCACAGGCGCCGATTGAACTGAAAATAACAGTGGTTATGCACCACAACAGTTGGCGTGGCGTGGGAGCGTAGCGAGGCCGAGGCGCGGGTAGCCCGGTCCTGTGCCACCTGTGGGACCCAACCCCAGGTCCCTGCCGTGGAGCCTGCAGGGATTTTGCGCCCGTGTAACAGCAGCCACGTCCTCGTGGCACTTTCGAGCCCGGGAAAGCGACCTCAGACCTGCAGAAACGTCGGGGAGCCCAGCGTCACGTGCGGGCAGAGGCGGCCGAGCGTCCCCACGCCTCGTGGCACCGGGCGTGCAGTCGGTGCTGCTGCTCTCGGTGACTCCTTAGCCTTGTTCTGCTTGGGGGGGCTCCCTCGTAGTGTGGTCCCGGCACCGCAGCGGTGCTGAGCTGGTGCAGGCCGAGTTACGGCACGTGTGTTACGGACAAATGTCAGAGGGGGGCGTTTGAATACAGACCTCAGGGTATGGCCCGGGGCTTCCTCAAGCTGCCGCTCGGTGTTAGCGCCACCGACACACCTGGGCACACCTGACCCGGAGCTGGCTCTGTGTCCTGGGCCGACAGAGGCCGATGCCCGCGTTGGAGATGGGATTCGTGTTCGCTTAAACTTCCCAAATAACTTGCTTCTTAGCAAGATTGATACCAAACTGCAGCCATTCTGTAGCCAGCGGGGAATCTTGTGTTCCTTACACCTTGTATTTCGTTCATCTGCAGGTCCTGAGAATTTCAGCTTTCGTTTAAGCATAAAAGAATGGAGGTTCTGAGTGGGAGGGGAAAGGTGAAACGCAGAGCTTCTCCACGTCCAAGAGTTGAATCATCCAGAAAAAGAATCCCATATTGTTACTTTTGAAATTTTACCGTTTCCAAGAAAATGAAGTCGGGACAGAGGCCCGCCGTGTGTTTTTAGCAGTGCTTGGGGTTGGCAGTGCGTTTTGTGTGGAGCCCGCGTTGCCTTCCTCCTTGGGTGGGTCGGGGTGGGAGCGATCCGGCGCGTCTGCTCCCGTGGGTCGCTGTCTGGTACGTGCCTCGTGCTTCACACCGCGAATGCTGTGATTGTCATTTCAGGCTTCTTCCCCAGCGTATAGCGGCTCCAACCTCTACTCCCCGGATTCTTCAGCCAACTCTGGTCCCATCATCTCCGACGTGACGGAGCTAGCCCAGTCCAGCCCTTCAGCATCTCCCAGCGGCAGCCTTGATGAAAGGTAACGCTGGCGCTCTCGTGAAGCCTCAAGTTGGCTTCGTGGGGAGTGTGTTTGCCGGTGAGCTGAGCAGTACGGTATCAGTGCAGCATGTGGCAGAGGCTGCGCTCCCCCCGGGAGTTCCCCCCAGAAAACAGAGCGGCCCCTGGGGCAGGGCACGCTGCGGTGCCTGAGCTCGCTGCTGCGGACCTGGCCAGGGCTTGCAGAAAGCTGACCTGTCCCTCCAGCGCAGCCTGGTTCGGGACCCTGCCGGCTCAGCAGACTGACATTTTGTTTGTTTAGATCAGCTCGAACCCTGTACTCAGCCAACACTTGCTCCTTTGCCTCCCTGCCCAGCGTGATCCCGCCCCGGAGGGGTCCCAGTTCTGTTCCCACAAGGAACAGACCTTCAGTGGCGTGTCAGCCCCGCCAGGTGGAATTACCAGCGTCCTGGGAGCAGGGGTGGCTTTGCCCTGCCCTTACAGACTGCTGCGCAGAGGAGGAGACGCAGAAAACGGCTGCAGGCCCAAGTAACTGGGAGTAACGATGCCAGGTCCATCCCAAGCAGCTCAGGTGCAGAGGCTGAGGGTCTGGAGCACGCAGAGGGCAGCCAGCAGCTGGCAGCAGCGCCCTTCACCTGCTTCAGGTTCACAGGCCCTGGGAGGCGAGCGCCGCAGGTCCCATGGCTGATAGTCAGCCTCGTGTGCCTCTGCCACCGTCGCTGGGTACCGGTGAAAGCCTCCCGAGGTCCGTCGATGCGGCTGTTCAGCCCTCACGCCCCGCAGCCCCGCTCCCACCACCCGTCGGAGGCTCTTGATCTGAGCCTCCCTGGGCCCATCTTTCTTTAGCACCTCGTGGTCTCCCTTTTGCTTCCCCTTTAATAGGTTATTCCTGGCATCGGCGCTTCCCCTGAGGTGCTGAATCACCCACAAATGCCATTTATTGCCTGAACACCCTCTGCCAGGAGCGCTCGCTCTTAAATATAGACCATATGTTTGCTTAATGGGCCCTTTCTCTGTTCTTTTGTAGTTGCTGTCCTTTCCAGTAGGACTAATTGAGCCTCTTCCACCCCAAATCAGCGAGCTGGGGTGGGAAAGGGTTTCCATCTGCGAGATTAGGGCTGACCAAAGAGGCCACCTTCCCTTCCCATAAAAACAGAACATCCGAAAACGTCTGGGTGCCCTCGTTAAGGGCAGAGCCGAGGCTGGGCTGGCACAAAGGGGTCGCTCTGCCGTCGGAAGGCTCTGGGGCGGCGGTGACTGCGTCGTGCGGGTCTTGCTGGGGACTTAAGGAAGGGCACAGGTACTGTTTAGAGCAGCTCCGTGTCAAAAGCTGTATTGCTTTAACCATAGTGTCAAAAAGAGAAGAGCCACGGCCTCCTCCCGGGAGCATTCGCAGCAGAGAGCTGGCTGCGGTCGGGTCCTGCCCTGGGCGGCCTCGAGCCGTTAGCCGCGAGAAACGCGCTGAGATCAGGGCGCGAGGCACCGGTGCGTCAGGGGAGCTAATTAGGATCGGAAGCAGAGACGAAATATTTGGGTGCTCTCTCAACCTCATCTTCGTAGCTGGCTGCGGAGGCTTCGTACGTGAGGAAGGCAGCAGCAGGCACGAGGATTTTTGTCCTGTTGTGTGGGAGCAGATCTCAGGAACCAAGAATGCGTTAGTGCCAGCTCCTCACCCGCTCTCTTTCCTTCCCCTAGGAGTAGTCCCGTGGTCCGTATCAAAGAAGAGCCCCCCAGTCCCTCCCGCAGCCCCAAGATAGAGGAGGCCAGCCCAGGGAACCCTCCTGCTGTCGAAACTCCCCTGTCTCCCTCCACGTTCATCGACTCCATCCTGCAGGAGAACGAACCCAGCACCACGACCGCTGCCGCTGGCAACAGCACCACACAGCCTCAGCCCCAGGAAAAGTGCCTCAGCGTTGCCTGCCTCGACAAGTAAGTGCCTCACGCAGGTCTCGCCTGCCGTCCCGCTGCTCCGGGCTCTTGGGCTTTAAAGATGCCAGCAGCCCGCAGCTCTCGAGGCAGATGTGGTCATTTGTCCGGGGAGCTCTCCCGTGGCTCTGCCAGGGCGGGTATTTTGTTCTGCCCTCCCCGTGGTGCTGGGGGCAGTGCGCGCAGCCCACCGCCTGACCCCGTGCAGGGCCTTACGCCCCCTGCGCAAGGACCCGACGCTGCTGCAAGGGGCCACGTGGGTGCCAAAATAAGAATGGATAAAAATGACTGTGCTAAATATGGGGCTCGTTTCAACTCCGCTCCCGCGGCACAGAAATGAGTCACTGTAAGATCAGCTGTGTTTTGTCTCGGGCCCCGCACATCCTCCCAGCGTGGAAGCTTCTGCTTTGTGCTCGCAGCCCGAAGGCAGCTGACGGGCGCGCAGACACAGGCGCCTTCCCGCACCGCTTGCTGGAAGCTTCTGCCCCGGGGGCTTTACCTGCAGGGGAGGCTCGGAACCGCGGCGGGCAGCGTTCCTCCAGGAGGCTGCCCTGGCTGCGCGCGCTGCGGCACTGCCCCGCGCTGTCCCGCGCTGCTGCACACCCCGCTGCCTCCAGGTTAGCAGAAGCTTTGCCCTAACCTGCAGCTTGCCACCCGGTCCTAGTCCTGGCGAACGCGTCCTCCCACTCGGCCTCTTTGCTCACGGCTTGCGTCAGAGCCAGGCTGGGCTCGGGGGGTGGCGGGCTGAAGGCCGGCGGGTGGCTTTGTCCTAAGGGTCAGATGTGCGGTCTGACATCTTTACCACCACGCAGCGCTCGCGTGGGCAACTGCAAGTGTCGGGATGGAAAGCTGCGAGGGTGTCTGTGCGTGTCAGACTGCCAAGAACCCCCTCCAGCACCACGCTGGGATCTCGGCTGCTTCTCAGCTCTCAGCCACTTCCCACTCAGCCGGTGTTCTGGGGAAAACGGCGTGCCGGAATTAAGGTCTTCCCTCTGAACGCCAGGGCAGACTTTCCATCCCGGCTGCATAAAAGCAGCCTGGGGAAGGTGCAGGTAGTTTCGAGGACCTAGAAGGCAGCAGAGAGCTCCCTTAGCCAAAAGGCTGCTGTGGGCTCAGGCGCTCAGGGTGGTGGTGGTGCAACGTCCGCTTCTCATCTCATTCCACTCCGTGCTAGCCGTCGCTTTTCAGAGCTGTAGGGTCGTGGCCCTACAGGAGCGGGCACAAGCGTGAGGAAGAAGCCCTCTTCCTGCAAGGTTACCCAGTGGTACAGGGGCAGCTGGGGGCTGCCTCGCCGCGGGGCTGGAGCCTGCTGGCAGCGCACACGGAGCCGTGTTTGCTGCATCACACCTCGGAGTCAGGAAACGCCCGCTCGCTCCTTCCTCCCAGCCTTGTGGGAGGTTTTTGTCTATAGCTTCGCCTATTTATAGACCCACCGAGGGCACTGCAATCCATCTCACCAGTACCAACTGTCCTTAAAAAGAGACAGGCTCTATTATACAGCTCAGTTATACTATACAGTTTCAGAAGCTGAAACTCGCCGTTTAAAGGGTAATAAAAATGAAATAAAAGTGCTGCCGAGTATTCCTGAATTATTGAGGACTCTTGCAGACTATGCAGAAGCAGGCAAAGGACACAGAAAACATTTGCCCCTTGCTCCTGCAGAGAGCGAGCTCCGTGCTTCGTCCTGGAGAGCTTCTGAGGGCTGGTTAAAAGAAGGGGCTGGTGCTTCCCCTTCTCTGGGTGCCCTCCTACTCCAGCGCCGTGCCAGCAGCACCGCGCTGCTCCCCTCTGTCTGCCTGGTGCCGGCCTGGTGCCTCAGCACCCCGCCTGTAGCTTTCTTCCTCGGGGCTGGTGGTGCCGCGGCTCCTGCTGCGCTGGAGCAGCATCGGGAGGAGGGCGGCATTGCCGGCGTGCCGTGCCCTCGCCCGTTCCCGATGTCTGTGGAGCAGCCCCACACCCGCTGGAGCAGCGCTGGAAGCCGCAGGTGCCCCAGGGGAGCTGCAATGACCAGAGCACGCATTATGCTGCGGTGCTGAGCGGAAGGGAGGATGACTTGCTAATTGAAATGCTGGCAGCGAGCTCTTCCGAGCGGGCGGCGCGCCGCTTATCGGGTCCCCAGGAGTGTACCAGACCCCACTGCACTGCACCGTGGCACACGGTCCCCATGTGCCCGTCCTGCGGGCGTCCAGCCGAGCCCGTGCCCCGTGCACTGCACCAGGGTGAGGCAGCAGCACGGCGCCCTGGCGGGGCGGCGGCGGTTAAATTCCGAGGAGCTTGCTCACTGCATTGGGATGCAGGTAATAAGGGAAGTGTTCCCTGACGGCGGTGACTGTACGGGGTGACAGCGGTGCCCAAACGCTGTTCCGTGACCCGTGCACTGACAGCCTGCCAAGACGTCTCAGCAATACCTGCTTTTCATCACATGAAGCGTGTTCCTCTTGTTCTCAAATCATTGGAGAAGAGCAGCCCGTGAGGCCGCAGGTCAGGGCATGCAGTGCCTCTTTGTGCGCCACGCAGGCTGTTATTTAATCTACAAGCCATCCTTTGTTCGAGGGAATTTCATCCGAACTGAGTTACCTCCCTGTGACCAGCAGCATTGCAGCGGGTGACAGCAGCGAGGCTCCGGCTCTGAAAGGAAAGGTTTGCCTGGAAACGCTTGGTGGCACGGCCCAGGCGTTGTCCTCCATCCACCCGGGGAGCTGCGTGCGCCGCGTTACAGGGGCCAGAGCCCCCTGCGTGCTCGCAGCACGGACACCCCACGCTAGCACGAGGTCTGCCTGTCCCGTGGGGCAGCGGGGCTGTGCTGCGCCCCACGAGCCGTGCCGGCGCGCACCAGGTCGTGGAGTGGGCCTGCATCAGAAGTGGTTGGAGAATCGTCTGAGTGAGCTCGGCCGTGCCGTACGGGACCCGTGCTGTCTCCACGTGCTTTTGCAGGGCGGTTCAGTTTCGTGTTTTTGTTGCTAATCCCCGTTCTGCCCCATTTTGTTGCTAATCCCCGTTCTGCCCCATTTTGTTGCTAATCCCCGTTCTGCCAGCCTGGCACCGCTCGCCTGCTTCGAAAGCGCTGCAGGAGCGCGACCGCAGGGCAGCGCAGACCAGGCTGCTCCAAGCGCGGGGGCACTGCCCACGAACTGCTCCCGCCTTGCAGCATGGGCAGCGTTTCGTTCCTGAACGAGCCTGACTGCGAGCCCTGTGGGCCTGGTCTCCTCTTCTGTTTGTGTTTCTCAGTTGGCCTCAGCTCTGCAGATGTCGGAGGTCCCCCCGATAGCTGCCGTCCCCGGGGCGCGCAGCTCTGGGCAAGGGGCAGGGGAGCGCCGAGGAGGGCAGGAGCTGGCGGTGCCTTGCAGCCTCCCTCACGGCCGCGGCATCATCGGTGCTGGGTCAGCGCTGAGAAAGCTCGCCCTAAAAGTCGGCACCGAGTGGCAGACTTCTTGGCCAGCCCAACCCAGCAACTGAGAAGAAGGAGCGGGCAGCGGAGGCTGAGCTGCTTCTCATCCTTTTAGGTGGTCTTGGCAGGGGAGGGGGAGAAATCCGCGCCGCCGTTGTCCTGCTGTACCTGGGCTGGGTGAACGGAAACCCCAGCCCTGAGCGCTGCTGCTCTGCTGTCTCCTGCCAGCACAAAGCTCACGCGCCTCGGTATCAAAGTGCTTCAGGGAAGAGTGATGGGAGCCCAGGGCTTAAGTGACTTTTCTGAGGTGTTCTCTGGTTTTGTGATAAGGACAGAACGAGGAAACTTGCCACCGCAAACCTGACTGCGCACCAAGGTGCTGTCCCAGGGAGGGCTGCCCGTAACAACCGCACCCCGCACCAGGGCACATCCGTCCAGGCTGGTGCCCACCTCCCACGGTGGCTCCGAGCAGAAGCCTCGGAGAAATCGTCTGAAGTGTTGCCCATAGCTGCTTCCAGTTAAGGTGCAGAGTGATTCAAAAGAGAGACGAAACCTGGCCTGAGCTACAAAGCATTCCCGAGCGAGTGTCCTGCCTACCCGCAGGCTGCCGGAGGTGGGCCCTGCAGGAGCTTTCTCACTGGTCATTATTTGCCTGCTGGGGCCCTGGGCCCTGCTGTCCTCACCCCGGGCCCATTTCCCAGGTGCAGACACATCACAAGGCGGTGGATGACCTGGGCAGAGCTCAGGGGCCGGGGGCTGCTTTTTTCCTGCATAAATGAGATAATCGGTGCAAGGCTGCGCCGTCGCCGTGCTTTCAGAAATTGGAACGTTTGGAAGGAAAAGCAGCGCGGGGAACAAAAGCAGCTCTGTGCATCTCGAGCGCTTTGCCTTTGGGGCGCTGGGGCATTGTGTCGCCCATGAGTGCCTGGCGGCAGCCACTGCAGCCAGCGGCCTGTGGCCGATGGGGATGGGGCTCGGGGTCCAAGCTGGGGGCCACCAAGGGCTCAGCAGAGCTCAGCTCCCCCCTGGGAGTGCTTCCTGCTGCCTCCACGCGCCGGCAGCATCGGTGCGAGACGGCTCCCTGCTGGGGAAGGGAGCGTGCCGGGGCCGGAGGCAGAGCCGCCAGGCAGATCTGTCGGGTTCGAGGTGCTGCTTTCACACAGCTGCTTCTGGGGCCGCCCAGCAGGAGGCCGCGGCACGCGAGCCGACTTCGCGTCGCTTCACCAGGAGGAGACGCAGACAGCGAGGGCCTCGCGGGGCTGCTGGAGCAGCCCGGTCCCAGCGGCACTGCACGGTCTGGATTGGCCCCTGTGTGTGCCCCGTGCCATGGGGATGGAGGACGGGCTTGTCCCGGGCTGCGCTCAGTGGTTTCTGGTGGGGCCTCGGCTGGGGTCGGCCTCGCTGCTGGGCGTTTGATTGTGGGATCGCTGAAAGCCTCTTAAATCTGCCAGAGCATTTCGGGTGCTGTGCAGCGAGGACTTTGGAAGTCATTTAGAAGCCCAGGCGTGGATAAGTCATTTATTTGCTGCGTGTTCATGGATTTTAGTCCTGAAGAAGAGTTACAAATCCCTGCAGCTCCCGCGTGTGTGGCTGGGAGGCGCAAGGCAGGGCCGTGCTCCTGGGCCGTGTCTGCAGCCCCGGCCCCAGGCACCGTTCCCAGGAGTACTGCGAGTACTGCTGTTGTTCTGGCAGCTCGCTCCGAGCCGCGGTGTGGCCTTGCAGCCCCTCGGCGCCTGTCGCAGCAGAGACAAAGTAGTCTCGATGCCGTCACCTTCCCGGTGCTGCTGTGGGGTGCCTGTGCAGGGCCTCCGCCGCTGGTCCCACAGGAGCACCCCCAGAGGCTTTTGGGGAGGCAGGACGTGCTCGCTCAGACCTGCGGCCATGCCAGAGCCCAGCGATGCGCAATGAGCTGAGCCTGCTGCTGCTGCTGCTGCTGCTGCTGCTGCCGCCGGATTTGGGGGCTTGTCAGCAGGGCCGCGGGTCCCTGCCTGGCCTTCAGGGAGCCTTGTGGGCTTGTAGCACCAGGAGGGGGATGCCACCCGCTGTTCCGCGGCCCCGAAGCAGCCTGAGCATAAAAGCCACCAGCACCACGGGACGGGAGAAGAGCACATGGGGCCGGATCCTGCGCTTCACTCGCAGCTCGCGTGGCCTTCCCGCTGCCCAGCGGAGCGTCCCCTGCGCTCCACCTCGCAGGACGAGGTCCAAGTCCCTGCCAGGATTCCCTGGGCTCTGCCGTCCACTGTGGTCTGAGCCTCTCCCAGAGCCCGACAGAGGGAATGGGCCGTGTCCTCGGACCGTGGCCTGGCCCCCGGGGTTGGCGTTTCAGTGTCCGCCCGGCCTGCAGGTGACTGCAGAGGGAGCCTGGCTGCGGCAGGACGCCGGCTTCCCGTGGCTGTTAGCCGCGATGGGTCGCGCTGTCAGCCCTCGTCCCGAGCTCGCTGTTCGCCAGCAATGGAGCTGCGATGCGCGGGGGACTCGCTGCATCTGCTGCACGTGGGTGTGCTTGTCCCGGCGCTGCCCGGAGCCGTGCAGGGTGGGCGCAGGTCAGGGTGCAGGGGGATGTTTGCCCCCAGGCACGAGGAAGCAGCTTTAGTTCTCTCCGTTGCTGCCAGAAGCTGCGTCTCCCGGTGACCAAGTACCAGCTTCCCCAGTGCCGCTCCAGATGCGAAGGTGTTTTCTGCCAGCAGCGGTCCCTGTGCACCTTCTGCCCCAAAGCACGGCGTTGCAGGGAGGCTGGTTTGTTGCCCTTCCCTTGTCACGTACCAGCAGCTGGGTGCAGAGGCAGAAGTCCTTGCCTTTGGGCTGAAGAAAGGGTCCAAAGCTGCTTACCGGAAAGGCGGAGCCGCACCGGGACCCCGCCAGCCCACGGGGCTGGTGGTTACCGGCACCCCGAGCGCAGCGCCCACGTGGCTCGCAGGAGCCCTGGGGTTCATGAGAAATCCGCTTTGTCTCAGCCATCTGGGCTGCTCCCCATCGGCCTTCTCCGTGCAGGGTCTCGGGGCGAGGCCAGGGGACGGGAGAGGGCGAGGGCACGGCTGCGGTGGCGTGCCCTGGCACTAGCACCTGCACCCAGCCAGAGCCCAGCGCCGCGGCCCAGAGGGGCTCCTCAGCGCTGACCGTCCGTGCTCGCCTCTCTCCTGCACAGGAATGAGCTCAACGACCATCTGGATACCATTGACTCCAACCTGGACAACCTTCAGACGATGCTGACCACACACGGCTTCAGCGTCGACACGAGCGCGCTGCTGGACGTGAGTACCGCCCGCGGCGGCAGGGGGACGCGGGGGCTTCAGCCGGGAGCTTCCCCAGCGCGCCCGGCTGTGCCTGCCTTCCCCGCCCTAATCGTTCTTTCCTTTGGCAGCTGTTCAGCCCCTCCATGACGGTTACCGACATGAACCTCCCCGACCTGGACAGCAGCCTTGCCAGTGTGAGTAGCTCTTAGGGCTCCCCCCGTGCGCAGTGCGTGCGGCTGTGCCGGCGGCCCCTCCGCGCGATGGGGGGCTCGGGCAGCTCCAGGGGGGCTCTGACAGCTCGAGGGGGCTCTGACGGCTCCAGGGGGGCTCTGACGGCTCCAGGCGTCGGGGCCATCCCCAGGCTGCAGGAGGGAGGCGGGGAGGGGGAGCGCGGAGCCCTGTGCGGGGCTCGGGGCCTCCGGGGGGAAATCATTCAATTAGCGCCGCGGCCAGCTCTGAGCAGCTCGTACAGCGCGCGGGGCTACTTCATCACTCACGCTCGGTTAATTAGGTGCTGAGACGGCCGTCTCTCCCATGAGCTCTGCCCCCTGAACGTGGAAGTGCGCTGAAGCCTGTAGAGCCGCATGTGGTTTCCATAAACCCTTCTGCTGACTTCCTGAGAGCGTCGGGAGGTTTTCTCTAGGCAAGCCCCGTCACGTGCTGCGTTATTTGTTTTATCTGCTCGAGTATCGTCAGCACTGAGCGCCGTGCAGGGCACGAGTGCAAGCTCTCCGTGCAAGAGCACCCGTGGAGCTGCCGGCCGCACGTGTGCCTGCGGGCTGGGACGCGGCTGGGCACTGCCATGACGTGGAGCAGCTCCCTGACAAAACGGAGGGAACCCGAGCTGAACTGGAGCTTGGCTGGTGCCGGGAGCACAGCGAGGGCTCTCCTTGTGCAGGTGGTGCCGGGAGCACGAGGCTCTTGCCCCTTCTCCTCTTCCCTGCTTCATTTTTATTAACCTGAAAAGGGACAATTTTTTTTTATTATAATTTTTTTTTCCCGAGAGTAGAACGGGAAACATCTTGAAGGATTTTGCAAAACAGGAAAGCCAAAATCCAGCCTCTCTTTTGGGGGCCTGCTGGGCCCACAGGTGGCTGCAGGCGTGCTCCTGGGCATGAAGGTGTCGGTGTCGGTGGCATGGGACAGGGGAGCACGGGCAGCACCTCTCTGACGTCCTTGTCCACGGCACGCCTCTGTCGCCCTGCGGCTTTCCTGCAGCAAAGCCTCCCGTGGGATGCACCTTTCCCTGCAGTGCAGCGCTCCCGGAGCGTCTGGTAACGTACGGGAAAGGGCTCAGCAGTGAATAACTCCGCAGCCTCTCTGGCCTGTCTCTCTGGACATTTCTGCACCTTTTCACTTCCCAGCGCGGTGACGCAGACGCCCGGTGGGCAGCCAAGTTCTTTGGCTGTGTGCAGGGAAAAGGGTGAGGGGGGAGCACGCAGGCGCGGAGCGGCGAGGTCACGGCGCCCACCCCGCGGCGCTCAGCCCGGCTCCCTGCTGCTGCCGCGGCTGCGAGGTGCAGCCAGCAGCGGGCTCGGCTCCGGCTGGGCAGGGCGGGCAGCGCAGGGGCTGAGCGGGGCCCACGAGGGATCGGGCTCACCGAGATGATCTGCCTGTTCCGTGTGGCGCTGCAGGGCGTTCTGCCAGCCGTGCCCTCCGCCAGCCGCCGCACCGCGCGGCCCCGTGCCGGCACAGGGGAGCTCTGGGCCTCGCGGGCTGCAGGCACGGGGCTGTCAAGGCCCCGTGTTCACAGGCGCTCTGCTCCCGCTTGCTGCCGGCTGCCAGGTGGTGACGGGACGTGCTCGGTACACGTTTAAACACCTGCTCAGGCGACTTCTGCGTCTGGTAGCCACTGGGCTATGAGGTACGGGAGCGCTGGTGCGGGAGCGCAGGCACGGGTCCCAGCCTGTTCAGCTCCTGGTGCTGGGGTTTTGTACAGGGCAGGCGGCTTCGCTCCTTCCCAGCCCTTTTGTGCCTCCAGCGCTCCCTCCTCGGCCGTCCCAGCCCAGGGGTGCCCGTGGGACCAGGCCGCGGAGCAGGGACGTGACCTCAGCCGCAGCCTGAGCCACTCGCAGCTTGCCGGGACCTGCAGCCCTGGTGCACTCTGGTAGCAGCGCGTCCTTCCCTGAAAGGGCTCATCACAGACGGGCCCTGAAGGCTTCCCCTGGCTTCACGCCGTGGGCACAGCGGGCACTGCAGACCAGGACCTCTGCGGGTGGCAGAGGGCTCTGAGAGCCGGGCTGTGCCCGGCACCTGGGAACCGGGGTGCGCGCACCGGCTGCGTCCTGCGCGGGGCTGCTGGTGACCTCCTGAGCCGTGGATGTTCGTGAGCCTCCGGGCACGTCTGCCTGACTTAGTGGGGCTTTGAGCCTGTAAACCGCTGCTTTCCTTGTGCAATTGTGCTAGCAGAGGCACGCAGAGAGCGCCGCGCTCTCTGTTGGCGTGGACCCACGCGCGGCTGGCCCGTGCCGTGTGCTAACCAGCCCCACTTCTCTCCCTGCAGATTCAGGACCTCCTTTCGTCCCAGGAACAGCAGAAACCCACTGAGACAGAGGCCAGCACAGCAGACACAGGTACGAGGTGCTCGTTTTGGCATTTAGTGACTCACTCACAAGACCTGGGGCTGTGGCAAAACCATTTCTGCTCCCAAAAGCATGTTTGGCTGAGAGATGGGAGTGCTTGGACTGGGAAGGAGAAGGGGTGGAGGGGGATGCTGGCGATGTAAGTCCTGGCGGGAGGGAATGAGGGAGGGGGAGCCAGGCTCTTCCCAGCAGCGGCCAGGGACAGAACAAGAGGCCATGGGCACAAGTTAAAACCCCTGAAATTCCATCTAGACACAACAAAGTGCGTTTTTGCTGTGAGGGTGGCTGAGCTCCGGCACAGGCTGCCCAGAGGGGCTGGGGAGTTCCCCCTGGAGATGCTCAGAACCCAGCGGGACGCGGTCCTGGGCAGCCGGCTGCCGGTGTCCCTGCTCAAGCAGAACTTGGAGCAGAGGGCACGAAGTCCCTGCAGCCTCGGCCCTTCGGGGACTTCTGTCTCTGTGGCGTGGGCTGTCACCATGCTGCTCCCCACTCGTGGCAGCAACCCCAGCACCCGGCTGTGGGCTCCACACCTCAGTGCCCAGCCGGGGCGTGCTGCAGCTGCTGTCGGGGTCTGGGGGCACAGGGAAGCCCCCGGTCACCTGGAGCCGGGGTGAGCGAGTCCCCGGGCACAGGCTGGGAGCGAAGCCCCGCTGAGGTCTGGTTCTGCTCCTCGCTGCTCCGCCAGAAGCCCTTGCCTGAGCCCTGGCATTGGCAGCGAGGGCTCTGCTGCTTCGTCAAGCACTTTCTTGCTCGATGACATCGGAGTTCGGAGGGCGCAGCCTCGTAGTGCCTGCTGCCCGCAGTGCCCCAGCTCCTCGCAGCGCCCCGGCTCCCCGCAGAACTCCCCGCCTAGCGCGCACTCTCTTTGCAGGAAAGCAGCTGGTGCACTACACGGCCCAGCCCCTCTTCCTGGTGGACTCGAGCGCCGTCGACATGGGGAGCGGAGACCTGCCGATATTCTTTGAGCTGGGAGAAGGGCCGTACTTCACCGACGGAGACGAGTACGCGGAGGACCCCACCATCTCGCTCTTGTCAGGGACTGAGCAGTCCAAACCCAAGGACCCTGCGGTATCCTAAGGCTGAGGGCAGGGCGAAAGAGAGGAAGAGAAAGGATGCGCACGAAAGGGAAATCCAGCCGCCAGCCTCCTTGCTTTGCACAGACATTGACAGCTCTCAGCACCCTCCGGTTCATGTTTGCTTCCCCCGGCACTGTGAGGATTTCATTTGTGTGTGTGCTTAATGAGGTGTTTTGAAACCTGCTTTAGATTCTAGCCACCCAGCGCTCCTCCAGTTCGGCAGTCGTTGGGGGCCGAGCGGTGCAAGAGACCCCGGCGGCGTGGCCGTGCCCGGCCCGCGCGGCGCTGAGCGAGCGGGAGAGCCGGGCGGCCCCGGCAGCAGCCGCCGGGCGACCGCGGGCGGCAGCCGAGCCCCGCGCCGGGCACCGACGGTCCGGCAGCCGCGGGGGCACGGCCGCGGGCGCCCCTCGCCCCGGAGCGCGGCGCTCGCCGGGCGTGCGGATGGGGTCGCTTCTCAGGGGCAGGGAATTCCTCCTCCACCCCCGTCCCCTTCCCTCCTCGCCCCGGAGAGGCGGATGCGATGGTTTTTAAAGAGAAATAAAAGTTTGCCAATCTGGCGCCGGTGGGTTGGATCCCTTTGTGGTCTCTGCCTCGCGGTCTGGTCCCTGAGGGTCTCCGTGCGCGCGCGCACCCTGGGCGCCCCGGGCTCCCCCGGGCCCGGCTTTACTTTCTCTTTTTATTTCCTCTTGCTCTGTGTGTTTCTTTTTGTTTGTTTCTTTGGTTTTGTTTTCCTTTTGCTTAGCAGTAAAAATTTGTACATTTACACTTCAGATTGTTAATAGTAAAAACTGTATTTTGAATTTTTACATGAGAGAAGAAGAACCCACTTCTATCTATATATATATAAATATCTCTCTATATATATACATACAAATATATATAAAACAAATGGTCTGTCACCTGGTGGCTTTTCTATGGTCGGGAGCTTCATTTTTGTCCTCTCTTTGGATGGAGATGGGGGGATGAAGGCCCCCCAGTTCCCCTCCACAGCCCGGAGGTGCCGAGCTGCGCTGGGAGATCCCAGTGCCCGGTGCCGCCAGTGTCACCGCCCCTCTCCCGCGGCGGCAGAGGAGTGAGTGCATGTGCCTGTGTTCAAACTCCGCGCTGTGGCTTCTTGCCTGAATCCCGCTGAGCCTGGGCTGAGTTTCCCAGGACGTTTCTGTAGCTGAGCCCGTAGAGGATGAGGGCGCTGCGGGGCCCGCGCCAGCATGCCGGAGGAGTGCTGGGCGCTGTGCACGCCTTTGAGGAGGTCTCGCTTTTATGAGAACAACAAAAACAAGTCTTCACCTTCGATGCAGAGCGTTCAGAGCGTTGCCGGTTGTTGTCCCCGGGGCTGTCCACCCTCACGCATCCAAACTTGTCACTGCCACAAACTCTGCTCTGCCAAAGCCGCATTCACCTTCCGAAGCAAGCGGCGTGCCAGCAAGCGGGAGTTACGTGACAAGGAGAGGATCTTGGGTTCACGACAAGATCCCTGTGTGTACGCTCCACAAACTGACGTTATTCCTTGGTCTCCAGTGGCATGAATTCACCAAGGGCCTAATGAACTAAAAGCCGTCCGGGTGACCGCTCCACGCGGCGGTGCACCCTGCAGGACCGGGGCTCAGCCGGCGCCATGCGGCATTCTCACCCGTGGTCGCGCTGACAAAGCCGTGGTCATTTCCAGACGTGGTGGGGAGCAGTTGGGGCTCAGCACCACAGCTCATCAGGACACACGGGCGGGCTCGTGGCCGGTGAGAGGCTGCAGTATGTGGTGCCCTGTGCGGCGCTCGGCAGGTTTGGTTTTTTCCACTCAATTTTGTGCCTCTGCCAGGGCCCTTCCACGGAGCCCGGTGTGGGCAGCCGCACTTGGTGCGGGGTTTGCATTGCTGGGGTCAGCGAGTGGATGGTGGAGAGCAGTGGTGCTTGTGTGGGGCACGGCTGAGCCCACGGCCCCACGGAGCCACCGGCACCCACTGGCCCATGGAGCTCGGCCAAGGCCCCAGCACCACAGGGGCTGGGGGTGCTGAGCACCAGCTCTGGGTGCTGCTGGGGGTCAGCCGCTTTTGGTAGGTCCCAGCGGTGCCGCCGCGCTCTGCCCCCAGCCCTGCCCTCCCCAGGACGGGGCTGTGCCAGAGCCGCTGCCATTGTGTGGAGCAGGGGCTGGCCGGGGGCACCCCAGGGGCCCAAGGGTTGCGGGAGCCCCTCGCTCCGGGCGGGCCGTAATGATCGAAGTAATCGTGCGTGACGCGGGCGGCCGGATCCATGATCTCATCCCGGCTAATGAGGTCGACATCCAGTGGGGCTGAGCACCGCCGCGGGGAACTTCCCCCCGTCATTCATCACCCACCCCGGGAGATGCCTGCGTCCCCTCGCACCCACCGCAGCCGGATCTGCTGAGCGCAGCGGGGGGGCACGCAGAGGGGCTGCGGCGCGCCGGTGGGGTCAGGGGCACCGGTGGTGAGGGTCCCAGGGGTGCACAGCCCCCCCGGGTGAATCACATCAGTCCAGGTGATGGGAGCAGACCCCAGTGGGAAGCACCAACTGCCTGAGGTGCCCCTCACCCACCTCCATCTGGCCACCCCCAGGGCCCGCATCGATGTCAGGGTCCCTGCCGTGTCCACGCCGAGCCCCGGCGCTGTGAGCACTGCACGATGGTCATAGAAAATCAGCGTGGATGGACCCAGGGTGCAAAAGGGTTTGTGGGATGTGGGAGCTGGGGAGGAGCAAACTGCTCCCCAGCACCCAAAAGAACTGGTAGGGTGGCGGTGCAGGGGACACCGTGGGGGCTCCGTGCCGTGGGGTGACCCCAGTGCAGCCGGGTCTGGCCAGTGGCAGCCGCCCAGGGCGAGGGGAAGGAAAACCCGCAGTGGCAGCTCCCCACTGTGCTGCATCGCCTCCTGCTAACAGCAGCCCGGGGCCCCTGCCAGAGGTGAGACCGAGGTACTGAATTGCCCCGCATGGATTCACTTCTTTGTTTGTTTTCCCAAATCCCCCCCCCCAAACAGTGCTCTGAACCCACATCAACTTTTGGCATCCAGAGGCGGCGTGGGGCAGGGCTGGGGGCGAGCACTGGTGGGGGCTGACGGGGATGGGGCATTGAAGGCACCGTCAGAAGGGCTCGGAGGCTGCTGCAGGGACCTTTATTGGCAGAGGAGCACAGCACATGAGAAGAGGAGGCATGGGCGCTGCCCCCCCCAGGGCGCGTGGAGAGGTCCGGCCGCCTCCACGGCCCCTGCCCCGCCGCCCACCCGGCTCCCCGGGCACCCCCAGCCCAGCTTCTCGCCCCCAGCAAGTGCCCGGCAGCACCGGGGTCCTGCAGGGAGCGGAGCGGGCCGGGGGGCTGGGGAGGGGGCTGCAGCGAGGCCTGGGGGGCGCGGAGGGAGGTGGTGGGGAAGCGCAGCAGAGGACGGCGTCCCAGGAGGCAGCTCCGTCGAGGCTCGGCCTTCTCAGACCCCTGGGGAGGCAGCGGCTGCGTCAGCCCCCGTGCCACTGGCGGGCGGCACCCCCAGCGCCCCCCAGCCCCGAGTCACCTTGGGAGGCCAGGGCCTCCTCCGAGTCCATGTCGCGGTCCATTCCTGCGGGCAGGGGCAGACGCCGCGGCTGGGGGCAGGCACCGGCACAGCCCTCCCCCGGCTGCGGTGCGCCTACCCCAGGCAGTGGGGCGGCCTCGCTACCTCCCCCCCTTGTGGGGGTGTCCTCAGCTCATGCCCCCCCCCAGCTTAATGGGGCACCCCTGGATAACGGGAGCACCCCCGGCTCATGGGGTGCCTGGGGACTGCCCCAACCTGCAGGGGACAGGGACAGTCCCTTCCCCTTCCCACTCCCCTTTCCCATTTTTCATTCCTTTTCCCTTTTCTTTTTCCCCTTCCCCCTGCCTTTGCCCTTCCCCTTTTCCTTTCCCCTTCCCCTTCTCTTCCCCTTTCCCTTCCCACTGCCCTTGCCCTTGCCCTTCCCCTTTCCCCTTCTCCTTCCCTTTTCCCTTTCCTATTTTCTTTCCCTTCCCCTTCCCACTCTCCCTCCCCTTCCCCTCCCTCCTCCCCCTGCCCCCCCAGGACGCTCAGGTGCTAGCAGGGAGCAGGGGGACGCTCCGCGGGCCGGGGACCCCGCAGCGAGGACGCGGCCTCACCCTCCTCCGACTCGTTGGACTGGGCCGGGAGGTCTGCGATGGGAGCTGCGGGAGGGCAGAGAGCACTGGGGTCAGCGCCGGCCCGGGGTCGGGGGGGTCCCCTCAGCACCCCCGTCACCCACCGCCCCGGGCCTCCCCGGCGAGGGCGTCCGCGCTGAAGGAGCCGCTGTTGAGGGCGTCGAGGCTGGAGGAGGACGAGTCGCTGCCCAGGGCCTCCCGCGCCACCACGTCCGCCTGCGCCCCCCCGGTGCCCTCGAAGCTGACGGCGGTCAGGCCTGCGCGAGAGGCGAGCGCCGTCGGCACCGTGCCGGCACCACGGCCCCCGCGCCCCCAGCCCCACGCCCCCCACCCCGACCTTGTCCCAGGCGCTGGGCGGAGGTGGTGAGGTCGCCTGCGGGGAGGAGAAGGGTGTCAGGGGGGGCCGGGGGCGCAGACCCCCCACGTGTGTCCCCCCCCCAACACCCCTCGCGGGTCCCTCACTCTCTCCGGAGGCCTCCAGCTTGGCGGGGCTGACGGGCTCTGCAAGAGACGGGCGGGGGGGGGATGTCAGCACCAGACCCTGCCCCCCCCCCTTTTTTTTTTTTTTTACCAGGAGGGAAACTGAGGCACGGCAGGGGCGGCCCGGCCCTACCTGACGTCTGTCCTTCCGCAGACAGGGCCACGTCCAGGGGGCTCGCGGGCTCTGTGGGGACACAGCGGGGCAGACCCCGGCTGGGCTGTGCTGCCCAGGGGCCCCCCCGGGGGCAAACACTGCCCGAGCCCCCCCACCCCACCCCACCTCACCCCCTGCCCATCAGGGCTGCCGGTGGGCCCGGAGCCCCCTGTCCCCAGCACCCCCCGCGCCCCCAGCCCCTCACCATTGGCTGTGGCGGTGGCCAGGAGCAGGAGGACGGCGGCCGCAGCCAGCGCCGGGGCCCTGTGGAGCCGGGACGGGTTGGGGATGACCCCACAGCCCCCACAGCCCCCCAGCACCCCCACACCCCTACCCCAGTGACTGGGGGTCCCAGGATGGGGCCGCACAGACCCCAGGGCACAGCAGGGGCTGCAGTCCCCATCCCAGGGCTGGTACCAACCCTGTAACGCAGGGGGCACCCCAAAACCAGCTGGGGGAGCCTGGCAATGGGGCACGGGGGGGGGGCAGCAGGGCTGGTGCTCTGCAGAGACCTGTCAAGGCCAGCAGCGATGCCCCCAGACCCGTAGCGGTGCACCCAGACCCCATAGCGATGCTCCCAGAACCACAGCTCTGCCCCCGGACCCCACAGTGCCGCACCCAGATCCCACAGCACTGCCCCCAAACCCCCCAGCGCTGCCCCCAGAGCCCCCTGGTTCTGCCCCCGGATCCCATAGCAATGTCCCCAGACCCCATAGCACTGCCCCCAGTCCCACAGCGATGCCCCCAGTCCCCCCAGTACTGCAGCAATGCTCCCAGTCCCCATAGCACTGTCCCCAGGCCCTATAGCACTGCCCCCACTGCTGCCCCCAGACCCCATAGCACTGCCCCCAGGCCCCCCAGCAATGCCCCCAGCCCCCAGAGCGCTGCCCCAAGTCCCATAGCAATGCTCACAGTCCCCCCAGCAATGCTCCCAGTCCCATAATAATGCCCCAAGACCCCATAGCACTGCCTCCAGACCCCATAGAGATGCCCCCAGACCCTATAGCAATGCTCCCAGACCCCTCAGTGATGCCCCCTGACCCCATAGTGCTGCCCCCAATCCCCCCAGTGCTGCAGCAATGCTCCCAGTCCCCATAGCGCTGCCTCCATACCCCACAGCAATGCCCCCGACCCCACAGCAATGCCCCCGACCCAAAAGAGCGATGCCCCCAGTCCCATAGCGATGCCCCCAGACCCCCCCCCCCCCCCCAGCGCTGCCCCCAGCCCCGCCGTGCCGGCCGCGGCCCCCCCGGCGCCCCCCGCTCACCCTCGGGGCTGGGCCATGCCTGCGGCTCGGGGCGCGGCGCTGCGGGACCGGGACCGGCGCCGCCCGGCCCGTTATAGCCGCAGGGCGCTGGGGAGGAGCCAGGTGGCCGCGGGCCAGCCAATCCCGCACGGCTCGGCACGGCTCGGCTCGGTGCGGCACGGCCCGGCACGGCCCGGCACGGCGCGGCTCGGTGCGGCTCGGTGCGGCACGGCCCGGCACGGCCCGGCACGGCGCGGCACGGCGCGGCTCGGCACTGCGGCGCCGCCACCGGCACCGGGGGGGCTGAGACAGCCCGGCCCCCAAAACCGTGACTGGGAACCCAGCACCTCCTTGGGGACCCCAAAAAACCCAGAACCGGGACCGGGACCCCCAGCGCCTCTTTGGGGACCCCAAAACCCAAGCACCATGGCCAGCACCCCCAGCATCGCTTTGGGGACCCCAAAACCCAGAGGCATGACCAGAACCCCCAGCGCCTCTTTGGGGACCCCAAAACCACAGCCAGGACCCCCAGCAGCACTTTGGGGGTCCCCAAAACCCTAAACCACTGCTGGGACTCCCAGCGTCACTTTGGGGACCCCAAAACTCCAAAACCATGACCAGGACCCCCAGCACCACCTAGGAACTCCAAAACCCCTGAACCACCGCTGGGTCTCCCAGCATCACTTTGGGGACCCCAAAACTCCAAAACCATGACCGGCACCCCAAGCACCACTCTGGGGACCCCAAAACCCCGAACCACCGCTGGGACTCCCAGCATCACTTTGGGGACCCCAAAACCCCAGAACCATGACCAGCACCCCCAGCACTACCTGGGGACCCCAAAACCACGAAGCCACAGCGGGGAACCCAGCACCACTTGGGGACCCCCAGCATCCCTGTCCTGGGGCTGGGGGCGCTGGGGACCCCGGCTCCCCCCGACCAGTCCCCCCCACCCAGGTGCTGCCAGGGGCCCCATCCTGCCCCACACCCCCCCCTGCACGGCCCAACAAGGGCCCTTTATGGCGGGTGCTCAAAGCCCCTTTGTTCCCCTGGGTTCTGGGCCTGGGGGCCGGGGGGGGCGCGCGCCCGGCTCCGGTTGCAGGGGGCAGCGGGGCCGGGGGGTGGCGGCGGTGCAGGGCTGGGGTGCAGCACCCCCAGGGCATGCGGTGGCCGCAGGTGTCCCCGTCCCCATCCCCGTCCCAGTGCCCTCGGCGGGGCTCCTGGCACGGATGTGCGGGGACAAGGCGCCGCTGTCACCGCCCCGGCACCCTCCAGCCTCGTGGCCCCATCCAGCGCCCGGCGTCACCTGGTCCTGGCACCGGCACCGGCACGGGGACGGCCCCGGCTGGGGGCACCGGGTGGGCTGGGGGTCGCTGGGGGTTACTGGGGGTCACTGGGGGTCACTGGGGGTCACTGGAGCCGCACAGCACCAGGGAAATGGCAACGTGATGGTGAGCTGGTGCGGTGACGGGGAACTGGTACGGCCCCAGTGACTGGTACAGCTCCGGTAACTGGTACGGCCCCAGTGACTGGTATGGCCCCAGTAACTGGTACGGCCCCAGTGACTGGTACAGCTCCGGTAACTGGTATGGCCCCAGTGACTGGTATGGCCCCAATAACTGGTACGGCCCCAGTGACTGGTACAGCTCCGGTAACTGGTACGGCCCCAGTGACTGGTATGGCCCCAATAACTGGTACGGCCCCAGTGACTGGTATGGCCCCAGTAACTGGTACGGCCCCAGTGACTGGTACAGCTCCGGTAACTGGTATGGCCCCAGTGACTGGTATGGCCCCAGTAACTGGTACGGCCCCAGTGACTGGTACAGCTCCGGTAACTGGTACGGCCCCAGTGACTGGTATGGCCCCAATAACTGGTACGGCCCCAGTGACTGGTACAGTTCCAGTAAGCACTGTGGTCCTTGTCACTGCCATGACCCCAGTAAGCTGAGATGGCCCCAGTAACCAGTGTGGGTCTGGTGCCTGGCATGGTCCCAGTAACTGGTACGGCCCCAGTGACTGGTACAGCCCCGTAACCAATGTGGCCTCAGTAACTGGTGTGGCCCCAGTAAGCAGTGTGGCCCCGTTCACCAGCACAGCCCCAGTAACAACGAGTGTAGCCCCAGTGACTGGTGTGGCCCCACTGCTGCAGGCGCCAAGAGATGAAGGAGCCACCCCATAAATATGGAGACCCCGTGATTGGGGGGGAGGGGGCAGGGATAGAGGATGGGGGGATGGGGACATGGGGACATGGGGATACAGGGACAGGGGGATGGATATGGGGACATGGGGATATGGGGACATAGGGATATGGGGATATGGGGACATGGGGATATGGGGATATGGGGACAGGGGGATATGGGGATATGGGGACAGGGGGACATGGGGATATGGGGATATGGGGACAGGGGGATATGGGGATATGGGGACAGGGGGACATGGGGATATGGGGATATGGGGACATGGGGATATGGAGATATGGGGACAGGGGGATATGGGGATATGGGGATATGGGGACATGGAGATATGGGGATATGGGGACAGGGGGATATGGGGACGTGATGATATCGGGACATGGGGATATGGGGACAGGGGGATAGGGGGATATGGGGACAGGGGGATATGGGGATATGGGGACAGGGGGACATGGGGATATGGGGATATGGGGACATGGGGATATGGGGATATGGGGATATGGGGACGTGGGGATATGGGGACATGGGGATATGGGGACGTGGGGATATGGGGACAGGGGGATATGGGGATATGGGGACAGGGGGATATGGGGATATGGGGACAGGGGGACATGGGGATATGGGGATATGGGGACATGGGGATATGGGGATATGGGGACAGGGGGATATGGGGATATGGGGATATGGGGACATGGAGATATGGGGATATGGGGACAGGGGGATATGGGGACGTGATGATATCGGGACATGGGGATATGGGGACAGGGGGATAGGGGGATATGGGGACAGGGGGACATGGGGATATGGGGATATGGGGACGGGGATATGGGGACAGGGGGACATGGGGATATGGGGACATGGGGATACGGGGACAGGGGGACATGGGGATATGGGGACAGGGGGATATGGGGACATGGGGATGTGGGGACGTGATGATATCGGGACATGGGGACATGGGGACAGGGGGATATGGGGACAGGGGGAAATGGGGATATGGGAATATGGGGACGTGGGGCTATGGGGACGTGGGGCACGGTTATAAGGAGGCAGGTTGCAGGGCCACAGAGATGGGGGTAAGGAAGTGGAGTTGGGGATGAGGACTGGGAGCACTGGGAGTTGGTGTCCCAGACAGTACTGGGGGCAGTGGTCCTGGGACAGACTGTACTGGGGGTACTGGGAACACTGGGAGTGTGGGCTCTATAGTGGGAATACCGAGAGCGCTGGGAGCACTGGTGTCTGCCCTGACTGTACTAGGGGCACTGGGGGCACTGGGAGCACTGGGATGGGAGCACTGGGAGCACTGGGAGCCCTGGGATGGGAGCACTGGGAGCACTGGGGGCACTGGGGGCACTGGGAGCCCTGGGATGGGAGCACTGGGGGCACTGGGGGCACTGGGGGCACTGGGAGCACTGGGAGCCCTGGGATGGGAGCACTGGGAGCACTGGGGGCACTGGGGGCACTGGGAGCACTGGGAGCCCTGGGATGGGAGCACTGGGAGCACTGGGGGCACTGGGAGCACTGGGAGCACTGGGATGGGAGCACTGGGAGCACTGGGGGCACTGGGGGCACTGGGAGCACTGGGATGGGGGCACTGGGAGCACTGGGGGCACTGGGGGCACTGGGAGCACTGGGATGGGGGCACTGGGAGCACTGGGAGCACTGGGCGCACTGGGATGGCGGCACCGGGAGCCCCGCGCTCCCAGTTAGGGGTTCCACCCCCCCCCCTTAGTGCCCCCGCCGTGTCCCGGCGCGCAGCCGCGGGGGGGGGGCGGGGCGGGGCGGGGGGGTTGCCGCGGTCCCTGTTGCCGGCTCCGGTTCGGGGGCGCCCCCCCGCGGCCCGGCGGGGCTGGGCCCGTCCGAGGGCGCCGCCGGGAGCCGCCGGGAGCCGCCGGGAGCCGCCGGGAGCCGCCATCTTGCGTCGCCCCCAGCCGCGGGGAGGCCGCGCCCCGCCCGCAGCGCCCGGTGCGGCGCCGCCAGGTGCGGGGGGGGCGGGGGGGGGGGCACGGGGGGGGGGGGCCGGGGGGGCGGCGGAGGGGGAGGGGAGGGGAGCGGGGAGGGGGAGGGGAGGGACGGGGGAGGGGGAGGGACGGGGAGGGGGAGGGGGAGGGGAGGGGGAGGGGACGGCGGCGTGACGGGGCGGGAGGGGGCGGGGGTGGGGTGGGAGGGGGCGGGAGGGGGAGGGGTGGGAGCGAGAGGGCACGAGTGGGAGGGGGCGGGAGGGAGTGGGTGTGAGCGTGAGTGGGCGTGAGTGGGTGTGAGTAGGCACGAGTGGGAGCGGGTGGGTGGGAGGGGGAGGGGGCGTGGGGGCGAGCGAGCGGGGGTGAGTGTGGGAGTGGGTGGGCGTGAGAGCTGGGGTGGCGGTGGGGGTGAGTGTGAGCACGAGTGGGAGTGGGTGGGCGTGAGTGGGTGTGGGTGTGAGTGGGGGGGGGCGTGGCGGTGAGTGGGGAGCGGGTGGGTGTGGGTGGGCGTGAGAGCTGGGGTGGCGGTGGGGGTGAGTGTGAGCACGAGTGGGAGTGGGGGGGTGAGTGGGAGTGGGTGGGCGTGAGTGTGAGGGCGAGTGGATGTGGGAGTGGGCGTGAGTGGGTGGGAGTGGGAGTGGCAGTGGGAGGGCGTGAGGGAGTGCGAGTGGGGGTGCGAGTGGGGGTGCGAGTGGGGGTGCGAGTGGCGCTTGTGGGAGTGGGTACGGGCCGAGTGGGACATGAGTGGGAGTGGGTGGGTGTGTGGGAGCGGGGGTTAATGTTGGAGCGGGTGTGAGCAGTCTGAGTGGGAGCGGGCGCGAGTGGCTGTGGGTGTGAGTGTGAGCGTGGGTGCGTGGGTGTCAGTGTGGGCATGACCATGGGGAGGGGGCAGGCAGGGCGCTGCCAGGGGTGGGGGCACACGCGGGTGGCCCTGGGTGCGGGGGGGCTGCAGCCGGGAGGTGCTGGTGGCGCGCCGAGCGCCTGCTGTGCCACGCTGCGCTGCGCCGTGCCGTGCGGCGCCGTGCCGTGCCATGCCATGGGGTGCTGCGCCGTGCCGTGCGGTACCGTGCCGCAGTGTGCCGTGCCATGCGGCACCGCACTGTGCCGTCCCGTGTGGTACCATGCCACGCTGCGCCACGCCGTGCCGTACTGTGCCATGCGGTGCTACGCCGTGCCATGCGGTACCGCGGCATGCCATGCTGTGCCATGCGGTACCACACCACGACGTGCCATGCTGTGCCATGCTGTGCCATGCAGTCCCACGCCCTGCTGTGCTGTGCCATGCGGTACCACGCCGTGCCATGCAGTACCAGACCATGCCATGCCGCACCGTGCCATGCGGTACCACGCTGTGCCGTCCCCACCCCACACATTCCCAGCCCCTGCCCAGACACCACCTCCCCCCCCAATGGTTTGGGGCCGTTTCATGGCTTTTCCGGAGCCAGCTCCGAGCAGCCCGGGAGGCTGGGGACACCCCCACGGTGCCACCTCACCAGACCGTGCCGGGTCCTGGCGGCACCGTCCCCCAGCCTGTAGCTGGGACCCAGCCAGAGCATGACCGGGGCCGCATCGCCCAAAGCCTGATGATGCCGGGGCTCAGCCTGCGGAGCGGGGCCGGCCGCTCACCCTCGGGGGCGATCTCAGGGCATGCGTGGGGCCGTGGCAGCGGCCGAGCACCGGGGCCATCGGCAAAGCAGCGGGGCTCCGTGGTCGGAGCTGTGGCGAGGGTCGAGGTGTGTCGGTGTGCCCGCGGCTCCCCCAGCCCCGGCGTGTGGTGCTGGAGGCGGACATGTGGGGCTGGAGTTGGTGGGAGCTGAATGTGCTGGGGCTGGAGGTGACCAGAGCCGGAGCTGTGGGGCCGCACAGCGATCCCGGAGCCGCTCTCGGCCGTTCTGCCGTGTTCGTCCCGGCCCCGTCCTCCTGGGTTCAGCCACGGCCGCTCCCCGGGAGGTTTTGGCCTCTGGGTGCTGGGGCAGCCCCGTGCCCTTGCCCAGGGCAGGGACTGCGGTGGTCGAGCTCCTTGCTATGTGCCGTGTCCGTGTGCTCGGTGTGCCGTCGGCGCTGCCCGCTCCCGAAGCCCCGCTGCCGCGCCGCGTGGCCCTTCAAGTCCTGCACAAACCCTTCACAAAACCAAACCGCCGCTGCCCGGCCACTGGCCAGCACCCCGTAGCAGGGCTCGCGCTGCCGCAGTTTCCTCCCTGCCCCGTTCCCCAATATAAGCGGTGCCGCCACGGCCTTGGCAATGCCGCGTGCGCTCCGTGCCCTCGCGCCGCCCCCCCCCGGGCCGGCTGCTGCAGGGACACCGCGTCCCGCGGCCGCCCTTGGCTCCACGTCTCCCTGACCCGGTGCGGCTCTTGGCTGAGCACCGAGCGGAACTTGGCTCGCTGACGGCTTCCCCACCTCCGCTGCCCGTCTCAGGGCCGTGCTGTGCCTGGCCATGGGGTCCTGGCTCTGCGGCTGCGCCCCGGGCCACATCCTGCACCCCAGCCCCACTGAGAGCAGATGGTGACAGCCGCGGGTGCCACGTCTGCCCGGTAGCGCGGTGCTGGTGCCAGACACAGCCCCATCCCTGTTCTTGTCCCCGTCCCCATCCCAGTCCCACAGGACCCAGGCCCGGCCAGCACTGCCCTGTTGGTGACACTTCCCGGGCCTCCCCCAGCCTGGCTTTGCATCTCCTCGAGGGCAGGCGTTAACTCCAGTGGTGCTGGGGTGGGTGGCGTGGGGCTGGAGCTGGAGCGTGGCGAGCGGCTGGGGGGTGCGGAGCCCCTCGCTGTGCTGCCTCACGCCCACCCGGCGCACCCCAGACTCCGATTTCTGTCGCGTCCGCCGGGCTCTCACCCCGACTGACGTGTGTTTGTATTTTTAGGGTGAGCGAGGCGCCGCGCCTCTGGCCGTGGAAGCATGTCGGGGCCGGTGCCGAGTCGGGCCAGGGTCTATGCGGACGTGAACACTCAGAGACCCCGCGAGTACTGGGACTACGAGTCGCACGTCGTGGAGTGGGGGTACGCCGGGGCGAGAGCCGGGGGCGCGCTGCGGGGACGCTTTTGGAAGCCTGCGGAGGGCCCCGCGGGGCGTCCCGAGCCGGAGGGTTCCCACACGGATTATTTTTATCGTTGGGAAGCGTGGCCACACCGAAGGGGCTTCCCAGCGTGGCCTCTGGGCCTCCTCCCCTGCCCCGTGGGCCTCCAGAGGGTGTTCAGCCCGCGGAGCTGAGCCGAGCCCCAGAGCCGGGCAGGACGCGGGCTGCGGCAGCACGCTGACAGCGCCGGCACAGGGCTCGGAGCCGCGACGGCCTCTCCGCCGCCGGGGGTGCCCCGAGGCCCAGCCTCCGGGATGCACGGCGGAGGCCGGCTGCTTGACGCGGCACCGGGCGGTGCGGCCGCTCGGGTCCGGGCGTCACGGTGCAGCTGGGAGCGCCGGAGGCTGCTCCCGCTCGGCAGCACGGGTACGAGCTGGGCTGTCCCACGCCTCCTCCGTTCGCCTGAGGCTGCGGTGCTGACCCCGACCCTGCCTGCGGGCAGCCCCGGCTCCGTTGTGCCGAGCCGCGAGCGCTCCGTGGTGTGCTCCGGGTGCCAGCGGCCGTCCCGCGTCCTGTCTGGCGGCCGGCAGCGAATGGGGCCGGGCTCGCACCCCGAGGCGCCCCCCTTCCTGCGCTCGTTTCTCCCCGCCAACCCTGGCCGTGCCTTCCCCTTGGCACAGCACAGTGGCTGCTGCTTCCTTCAGCCCCCTCGGGTGACCGCTCACACCTCCGTGCATCTGACCCGTGGGCATTGGCACGGTTGTTTTCTCCTCTCCTGGCTCCCGTGCACAGAGCGTTTATTCCTGTGACCCCTCGGGGGGGTCCGAGACCCTTCCAGCCTGGTGAAGAGCAGGGGGCCCTGGGCTGGAGGCGTTTCCGTCGGGTGCTTTGTGGCTCTGTGCTGTCACCCGCCCGCTGGCGGACTTGGGAGCGGGCAGTGAGGATGCAGCTGGGCCCCGTGACACCAGCACGCTCCGTGCCTGTCCCTGGGGGGGAGCCACGCGTGCTCCTCTGCTGCCCTTGGTGCCGCTGGCGCTGCTTCCCCCGGAGCGGCCCCGAGCCCCGGCCCCGCCGCTCTCCGCGGTCTCACCAAGGCGCTGGCGATGGGGCCGCCGCGCTCCGCCACGGCCTGGCTGCGGTCCCCTCACCGCCTCTTCCTCTGCTTCCCCGACAGCAACCAGGATGACTACCAGCTCGTGCGGAAGCTCGGCCGCGGCAAATACAGCGAGGTCTTTGAAGCCATCAACATCACCAACAACGAGAAGGTGGTCGTGAAAATCCTCAAGGTGGGCGCGCACAAGGGCTCGTCGCCGCCGGGCTCCTTGGCGTCTCGGACTGACCGCGGCTGCTTCGTGCCCTGCGGCTGAGCGCGGGCACAGCCTCACAGTCTGGGGGCTCTGCGGGCTGCCCCAGCCCCTGGTCACCTTCGGGGCCTCGTTTTGGCTCGCAGGGGGCGAGTTCATTATCCCAGTAGGACTAAACCAGGCGTAGTTATGGTTTGTAGGAAGTGAGAGTTACAGGGCATGGGTCGGTCCTCGCAGCGCTGCCCGTGCGAGAGAAAGTGGAGGTGGGAGGAGGGCACCAGTTAGAGGGTGAGGGACAGGTTGTGGGTGAGAATATGAGCCTGGGAGATGGGCATGTCCTCGTTAATAAACCCAAAACGAGCAGGGGGCTCAGCGTCAGGAGGAGCCCCCTGATGTGGGGGGACCCGAAGGCGCTCGGGCTGGGCTCCCCGACATACACTTCCCCTGGGCAACACCGCGCGGTTCCAAAGATTCAACCCGGGGCTTGAAGAGACCAAGCTCGCTCCTAGGCTGCTTTTCCTAGGGAAAGAATTCCCCGAGGGCCCCCCCCCAAAAGCAGGACACGCGGTTCCTCCGGTGGTGGGGGGCTGCTGTCCTCGGGGGGCAGAGCCGCAGCGCCCGGGGAACGCGCGCGCTCGCCGCGGTGTGAACGGCCGGCGAGGGCTCTGACCGGAGCCTGCTTTGTGTTTGCCAGCCCGTGAAAAAGAAGAAGATCAAGCGCGAGATCAAGATCCTGGAGAACCTCCGCGGGGGCCCCAATATCATCAGCCTGCTGGACATCGTGAAGGACCCCGTGGTGAGGAAGGGCACGGGGCAGCGCTGCAGCCACCCACGGCAGTGCCGTGGCGGCCTCGAGAGGGTGGAGACGGGGAGGCAGCAGCGGGGCCGTGCATGGGGGGCGCGGGGCTTTGGGCACGGACCCTCCTGGAGGCGAAGCACGGGGCAGGACGCTCCCCTCCACCCCACTGCCCCCGCGCCTCGCAGCCTGCTGCAGCCTTTGGCAGGCGCTGCCGTTCCAAACGGGGCCTCCCTCACGCCTGCCTCAGCTTGGCCCCCAGGACCGAGGTGTGAGCACGTGAGGATGGGGCTGGGCACACTGCCTGCCCAGCTCCGTCCACACCCTGCACCGGGCAGCCCCAACCTCCTTTTTCCCTCTTTTCCCTCTTTTTTCCCTCTTTTCCCTGTTTTCTCCCCTCTGCCTGGTGCCCTGCTGCTCCCGCCCTGCAGTCCCGGACGCCCGCCCTGGTCTTTGAGCACGTGAACAACACGGACTTCAAGGTGAGCGCCCGCCACCGTGGGGACCTGGAGGGGGCTGGGAGAAGCTGGGGGGGTTCTGGCCCCCCCTGCAGAGCCGGCAGCGCGTCCCAGTTCCCCCACAGTGTCACAGACGTGGTACTGCAGCCGGCTGCTCTTTGCTGTTTGACAGCTGAGGGCTGAGCCGCGGCACTGAGCCGGTGCTCGCGCTTGTACCAGCCGATCCCTGTCTCTCCGCCCCGGCGGTGCCCAGCGTGGGCTCGCAGTCACCACCGGGCGCTGGTAGCAGGCAGGGGCTGCGGAGCCAGCGGGGCTGAGCAGAGGAGGTGGGAGGTCGGGGAGGTGGGAGGTCGGCACGACGGCGGCGATTTAGCGAAGCTGCTGCCCGGGCTGGGGCTGCTCCGCTCCGTTCTCGCGAGTCACGAATGTGCTGGAAGCCCCGGTGCTGCCCTGTACCCTCCCTGGCTCTTGTCCCCAGGGTTTGGCTTTGGGCCGCTGCAGCCTCGGGAGGGCACGCACGCTTCTGCCCTCATCCCAGCCCTGGGTGGGAGCTGAGCCCCCCGGGCACGGTTTGGGAGCTCCCTGGTGCCCCTTGGTGGGTGTGGGCTGGGTCCAGGCCAGTTCTGCATGCTGTGGCACAGCCCGGCCGCCCCGCTCCTCCCTGGGGTGTGCTGCTGTGAAATTTGGGGGACTTTGGGGGTGCTGAGCTGCCCCAGAGCTGTTCTCCCCCTTGGTGCTTCTGCTCTGGGGCCGTGGATCCCAGACGCGCCCCCTTGGGAGCGTCGGGCGGGCGCCGCGCTGCGTTCACCGCCTCTCCCTGTTCTCGCAGCAACTCTACCAGACGCTGTCCGACTTCGACATACGGTTCTACATGTATGAGATCCTAAAGGTGAGCTCCCGGGAAGCCCTCCCTCGAGCAGAGAGCTGCCACCAACTCCTCTGGCCAGCCCCCAAGGAGCTCCGCTTGGCCCCGAGGCCCGGCTGCGGCACCGCCGGCCGGCCGCGGTGCGGGGAGGCTGCGAGGCAGGTGGCGGCGGAGCGCAGCGGCGAAGGCTGAAGGGGATGAGGCCACCGTGCCCTTGGGCAGCCTCCTGCTGCCACCTGCCTCCGCGGCCCACGGCGCTGGGGCTGGTCCCCAGGGCGCCGTGTGCCTGCCCCATCCATCACCGCCCACGCAGGACAGGGCCGGAGGCCCCCGGGGACACGTTTGTGCTCGCCGAGCCTGGCGTCACCGGCGCGGGGCCGGCCGCGGCGCAGCCTTGGGGTCTGTCCTTCGTGCCGGCCCCGCCGGCCCCCCGCCCCTGCCACCCGGTGACGCGCGGGGCCTGACGCCGCTGTTCCGTCCGCAGGCGCTGGACTACTGCCACAGCATGGGCGTCATGCACCGCGACGTCAAGCCGCACAACGTTATGATTGATCACGAGCACAGGAAGGTACGGCGGGGCACAGTGTGCCCCCACCCTGCCCCCCGGTCCCTCAGACGAGCCGTGGCTGTGGCTGTCCCGGCACGGCACCGTCTCCTCTCCCAGCGCCCTGCGCTCAGCCTGGCCGTGGTGGTTTGACCCCCGAAACGTCCCCGGCGCGGTGCAGCTCTGGTGCTGCCCGTCCCCGATCCCTGCTCCCGAGCCCTCGCGGGGAGGGCTGGACTCGCAGCTGCTGGTTTGGCAAAAAGGGGCGGCCATAAAACCCGCACCTGCGCCCCGTAAACCCGCTTTATTTGCCAGCTGCTTGTCGGCAGCTCAGGCTTGTAAACCTAACTTCAGATCCCTTCCGGCGCGCTGCGGCGCCCGGCCACCTGCGCCCCCCGCATAAATCGGACTTCAAACGGCGTCTGCGGGGGCCGAGCCTCCCGTGGCCGGTAAACACCCCGTTATCGGAGCGGAACGGGGCTGGCCCCACGTGCCCCTTGGGCACGCTGCCCTTTGAAACTTCCCCGTCACCGCTGCCGCGATGGCCCGGCACCCGGCACCCGGCGCGCCCAGCCCGCGCCCTGGGCTGATCCCATCCGTCCTTTCCCCTAAATTCATGCCAACCCCCCAAGGGGGAGCCGGAAGGCTCGCTGTGGGCAGCAGAGGTCCCGGTGTTAATAAGGCTTTGGTTGGAGGTGGGGGGGGGGGGGGGGGGGGAGGGAAACGCGTTTCCTACAGGAGCCGGAGGGCTGTGGTCAGGGAGCGCCGGCTTCGCGCTGTGCGGCGTTAATGGCCTGCCTGATGGACCGGGGCCTGCCTCATCTGCTGCCCTAATGAGCGGGGCTGGGGGGGGGGTGATCCTGACAAGTCTGGGAAATGATCTGAAAATTGGGGGGGGGGGGGGGGGGTGACGAAGCGGCCATGGTCATCGGGGTGCCACTGCGCTGTGCTCGTCCTGCCGCGGCCACCACGGGGCTCGGCACCGCTGTCACCGCGTGCACCACAATGGGGCCGGTGCTGGCGCTGAGCCCTGCGGGCCGGGAGCCCCCGGGGGGGCAGCGGGGCCGGTGCCAGCGCCCTCCCTTTCTCCCTGCCTCCCTCCCTCCCAGCTGCGCCTGATCGACTGGGGGCTGGCGGAGTTCTACCACCCCGGCCAGGAGTACAACGTGCGGGTGGCCTCGCGCTACTTCAAGGGGCCGGAGCTCCTGGTGGACTACCAGGTACGGCTCCGGTGGCCGCTGGGGGCTGGGGGCACACTGGGGGTCCCCGCTCGGGGCCGTGCCAGCAGCCTGGGAGCGTCGCTGAGCTCCTGCCCCGTTCCGTGTCCTTCCCAGATGTACGACTACAGCCTGGACATGTGGAGTTTAGGCTGCATGCTGGCCAGCATGATCTTCCGGAAAGAGCCCTTCTTCCATGGCCATGACAACTACGACCAAGTGAGGCCCCCCCCCCCCCCCCCCCCGCCTCACATGCCACCCCACTGTGCCACCTTCTGAATCCCAGGGTCCCCCCCCCAAGCCGGGGTCTCCTCTCGCTGCGTCCTTCCCCCTATCAGAGGAGCCAGGCGGAGCGCTGGCGGTGGCTACGTCCAGCCCCTGGGCAGGGGGCGAGGCACTGGTTGTACTGGGAGGCACAAATGGAGCCACCTGCGGGCACCTCGTGGCAGGGCTGTGGCACCCTGTAACGCACCCACGCATCCCTGGCTGCTCTGAGCGGGGCTGCAGGCATCAGGGAGGCAGCTGTGGGACACGGGTTTGGAGGTGTCTGGCAGGAGCAGAGACGTTCCCCGGCCGTATCGGCTCCGTCAGCGGCGCCAGCGCCAGCCCGGCAGGCTGTACGGCTCCCTGCTCACACCAGAGCACAGGGCACTTGCTGGTACCTCCCGGCTGCTTTCCTCCACAAATGGCCACGTCCCCAGTGGGGGAGTGAGGGTGGTGGGGTTAGGACTGGGCCAGGCGGGCGGGGAACTGGTCCCTGCCATCACCACCAACCCCGCCACTTTTCCCCCCTTGTGCCAGCTCGTGCGCATCGCCAAGGTGCTGGGGACGGAGGACCTGTACGACTACATCGACAAGTACAACATCGAGCTCGATCCCCGCTTCAACGACATCCTCGGCAGGTGGGTGGATGGCACAGCCGACGCGGTGGGGATGGGTGGCAGCGTCCTGCACCAAGCTGCCCCGGCGCAGACACCGCGCGCGGTGCTGGCCATGCCGGCTCTGCCATCCTCCTCCTCCTCCTCCTCCTCCCCCCGGCAGACACTCGCGGAAGCGGTGGGAGCGCTTCGTGCACAGCGAGAACCAGCACCTGGTGAGCACCGAGGCGCTCGATTTCCTGGACAAGCTGCTGCGCTATGACCACCAGACGCGGCTGACGGCCCGCGACGCCATGGAGCACCCCTACTTCTGTACGTCCCGGGGGGCAGCGAGGTGCCGGCGCTCCCCTCGGCGTGCCGGGGGCGACCCCTGACGCCTTTCCCTCTGCCCCGCAGATCCCATAGCAAAAGACCCGGCGAGGATCGGCCCCTCGGCCGGGCTCTCGGCCAGTACCACGCCTGTCAGCTCCTCCAGTATGTTGGCAGGTGGGTGCTGGCGCGGGGGCACCAAGGGCTCGCCGGGGGCTCGGGGCTGCCGGGGTCGCGTCGTCCCGAGCCGCGCCGGCTCCTGGCTCTGCCTCCTGCTCCTGTCCTCGTCCTGCTGGAGCCTGACGCCCCGTTCTCTCCCCGGCGCAGGCATTACCTCGATGTCCGCGGCCCAGCCCATCAGCAGCCTGGCTGCGTCGCCCGTCATCTCCTCTCCGAACGCTTTGGGCTCGCCGGTGCCCGCCGCAGCGGGCGCGCAGCCCTGACCTCACGCCGCCGCCGCCGGCTCCCCGCAGCGCCCGGCGCCGCGCCGCCTTCACCCTCCCGCCACCCCTGCGCCAGCCGCGGGCCCCGGCCGCCGAAAAGGGGTGGGGTGGGGGTGGGGGGGCGCTCTGGAATTTTATTTTTATTTCTGTCGAGTACGAAACACAAAAGAGCAAAGACGTAGGTTCCTTTTTCCCCCCCGTGCCGTAACAATCTCGCGCGCTCTGGCTATGGACCAAGGCTGATCTCCGTTGCGTCTGTGTCGGGGTAAAGAGTTAGCTGCATTCTTCTCGTGAGGATCACGAGCAGGGATGCAACTACGGTGTAGAAATCTAAAATGGATAATAAATTTTATTTTCTATGTCCCTAACCGGACGGCAGGAGCAGCAGCTGGTTCTTGGGGGGAGGTAGGGGGGGCACAGACACGCAGCGGCGCTCCCAGCACGAAGCAGAGCAAATCCAGAGCAGGGCCCAGTTCCCCCAAATCCCAGCGCCCCCAGTTTGAGTGCTGTGACCTCCCCCAAATGGCAGCTTGTGCCCAGAGAAGGGGAAGGTGGGGAGGGCCCAGGGGCTTCCTCAATGAGGTCCAGAGCTCCCTGGGGAGGAACCCAGGACGGAAGCTGCCCCACGGGCAGGCCCAGGGGCAAGGTCGAGCCCCACAAGTGGCCTCGAGGGCAAAGCTGAGCCCCACAAGCAGCCCCATAAGCGGCCCCAGGGTCAAGGCCAAGCCCCACAAGGGGCCCTGAGGCAAGGCCCAGCCCCACAAGTGGCCCCAAGGGACAAGGTTGAGCCCCACAACCAGGCCCAGGGCAATGCTCAGCCCCACAAGTAGCCCCACAAGTGGCCCGGGGGGCAAGGTCAAGCCCCGCAACCCGGCCCAAGGGCAATGCCGAGCCCCACAAGAGGCCCTGGGGGCAAAGCTCAGCCCCACAAGCAGCCCCAGGGTCAAGATCGAGCCCAATAACCAGGCCCCCACTGCCAGGAGCCGTTCGGGCACGGGGGGTGGGACAGCAGCTCCTGGGGCCCAGGACGGGGGCAGCACAACCGGGGGCAGGGACACAAGGACGGCGCAGGGCATTGGAAAACCAGACACTTTAATCCCTCCGCGTTCGACAGTCTGAAAGAGTTAAAAAGTGGCTGAGCGAAGGACCGGGGGACGCCGGGAGGCAGCAGCAGGGGCCCGCAGGGTGCAGGCCAGGGCTCGGGGCCAGCGCCGTGCCCCCGCGCGCGTCCCAGGGGCACCCAGAGGCTCCCAGGGAGGTGACAACGGGGACGGACGAGAGCGGTCACGGGCCGGCACCGTCCTTCAAAGTGCCTCGGCAGGAGCTTGGCGCCGGCCCCAGGAGGCAGAGGAGGCTGGAGGGCCCGGCCGAGCTCCTGGCGCCCAGGGCTGGGGGCAGAGCAGGGCCCCCCCCGGGGCTATTGCATTGATCCGACATTCAATTCACCAGGAGAGGGGGCGTCCCCCGGGGCAGCCGGGACCCCCACGAGCGTCACAGTCCCGGGGGGGGGAGGGGGGTGCGGACCCCCCCTCAGCGGCCTCCCTCGTAGTTGAGCACGTAGTAGTCGTGCACGTACATGAGGACGGCGATGGGCTGCCCGATGATCAGCGACATCCAGACGGCCGCGTTCCCGTAGTTACCCCTGAGGAACTTGGACACGAACCAGGCCAAAGGGATCTGGGGGGGGGGGGGGGGGTGTGTGAGGGGTCAGGGCAGCCTCCGCCCCCCCTCCCGTTGCTGCAGGATAGGAGGGGGACAGGGCTCCGAGGCGTCCTCCCCCCGTACCCCCTTACCTGCGCCGCCATCCCCATGAAAGCCCAGAGGCGGAACATCTTCAGCGGGACGCTGACCAAGTACTGCGGGGACACAGGGACAGCTCCAGCCCCCGGGGGGGGGGGGGGGGGGGACAGGGGCAGGGGGCAGGACCCCCGGGGGGCTCGGGGGCGAGCACCAACCTCGTGGAAGAAGGCGGAGGCCAGGAACACGGCCGTCTGCGCCGTCCACTTGCTGACCCCCCGCTTCAGCATGGGCTTGTAGAAGTGTCTGGGGAGGGGCAACCCCGTGAGAATTGGGGGGGGGGGGGGGGGGGGGGGACATGGGGGCACACGGACGGGACCCTCCCATGGCCCCCCCGCACCTGAGGCACCACTTGTGCACGGGGATGTTCCAGTTCTGCCAGAAGTAGGTCACCGACTCCGAGTTCCTGCGGGGAAGGGCAGGGACCACGGGTTGGGGGCAGCCACCACCTCAGGCTGGGGGGGGGGGGGGGGCAGCCAAGAGGGGACACCCCCCTCCCCCCACCCCCCCCCTCCCAACTCACCACCAGTCCCTGTAAAACTCCCGGTCCCCGAACTGCATCACTTCGGCCACCGCGTTGAGGCAGGAGTGGAAGAACCAGTAGAAGAAGATGAGCCAGATGAGGTGGTTGGGGACCTGCGGAGGGACGCGGGGCTGTCAGAGGCGGGGGGGGGCGGTCTGCCCCCCCCCACGGTGGGGGGGGGGCTGGGGAGGGGGGGGGGGTGATGGGGGTACTCACGGCCAGCTTGAGGAGCCGCTCGATGATGCGGGAGTAGTCCATGTCCTATGGCGGGGGGGCAGCGCCGTCAGCATCGGCCCCCAGCAGCCCCCACCCCAGCTGAGATAATGCGGGGGGGGGGCAACCCCCCCCCCCCCGAGAGCCCCGTGCCCCCCTGCTCGCTCACCCGGAACGGCTTCATGGAGTTCTGGATCGTGGGCACCATCCACTGGAAGGGAAAAGCCGCTGGAGCCCGAGGGAGCCTCCCCCCCCCACCAAGCTGACACCGGGCAGAGCCCCCCCACGGGGAGGGGGCGCGCAGCCGGGGCCCCCCCCCTACCTGCTGGATCAGCCCCACCATCAGCTGGATGAAGAAGAGCTGCAAGACGACAGAGGCAGGGACCTCAGGGGGACGTTGCGGACCCCATGGGGGGGCCACCCCCCGCTGCAGACCCCCTGGGGGGGCCGCCCCCCGCTGCAGACCCCCCCGGGGGGGGCTCCCCGCCCCCCCCCCCAGCACCCACCATCTCGAAGAGGCGCCGCAGCAGGAAGCGCTTGCGGATCCGCGGGGAGCGGGGGAAGTTGAGCTCGTAGCAGAGGGTGGGCGCGAAGAGGAAGTAGTACAGGTCTGCGGGACAGCGGCTGTGGGGTGGGGGCCGGGGAGGGGCAGCCCCAACCCCTCCCCCCCCCCCAAAACTCCCCCCCCCCCCGGGGCACTTACTGCTGTAGGTGAGGTTGTTGGGGTAGGCGACCCTGCTCCTGCCCACGTCCCCGTTGGCCTTAGCGGGTCCTGAAGCTGGGGGGGGGGTGTGGAAGGAGGGGGGTGAGAGCCCACCCAGCCTGGGGGGGTCCCCATGGCCCCGGCCCCCCCGTACCTGCAGCCGAGCTGTCCCCGCCCGGGGGGGCCGCTTTGGCCTCCCTCCTCTGGCGGCACCACTTGTTGAGGTCCCTGAAGGAGAACAGCTTGAGGAAGAGGACGGTGTAGACGGCCAGGGTGAACACGGCCCCCACTGCGGGCAGAGACATGGGGCGGGGGGGGTGGGGGTGGTGAGGAGGTTGGGGGGGGGGGGGGGGGGGGCGGCAGCGGCCGCGTCCAGCCCCGCCGTGCCACGGCCCCGGCTCCTCACCGGGCGTGATGGAGGTGACCGCGAGCACCACGGCGGCGGGGAAGCAGAGGATGGCCAGCAGGTTGGCGGCGTGCAGCGCGGCCCCGGCGCGCTCCGACAGGGAGCCCTGGGCGGGGGGAGAAGGAGAGGGTTGGGGGGGGGGGGGGGCACAGCAGGACCCCCCCCCGCACCCACAGAGCCCCCACGGGGCGAACGGGGCCGCATCCTGCCCTCGTTCGGGGGCTCACCGCCGCCAGCCGCCTCTCCAGGGTCAGGGCCACCACGGCGAAGACGTTGGCTACTGCGAGGGGGGGGAGGAAGAGGAGGAAGAGGAGGAGGAGGAAGTCAGCTGGGGGGGGGCACGCAGCACAGGGCCCCCCCCCCCGTCCCCGTCCCCGAGGCGCTCACCGATGATGAGGCAGAGCGAGGGCCAGCTGTAGGGGTCCTTGAGGAACAGGGAGACCACCTGGATGGGGTCCACCAGGATGCCGTACCTGCACCAGGGGAGGGGGCCCTGAGCGTGTCCCCCCCCCGGGGGGGTGCAGGAACTCGGGGACGGGGTCAGAGGTCGCTGTCCGTCTGTCCGTCCGTCCCCCCCCCCCCCACTTACTTGATGAGGTTTTCCAGGAAGAGCCGAGCGTTGCTCAAGACCTGCAAGAGCGAGGCGGGCGTTGCACAGGGCTGGGGCGGGAGGGGGGGGGGGGCACCGCTGCCAGGCCGCCCCCACCCCAGGAGGACCCCCCCCAAACCCCCCCCAGCGGGCTCAGGCGTGTCCCCAAATCCCCCCCACGGCCATGACCCCCCCCCCCGGGGTTCCCCGGGGGGGGGGGTGACGGGGAGCCTGCCCCTTGCCACCCCCCCCCCTCCAGGCCGGCCCCAGGAGCCGCCTGTGCCACGCGGGCGCGCTTCTGGGCCAGGGTGCGGGCGGGTGGCGCCCAGCGGGGTGCGGCCCCGATAAGGGCGCCCCGGGGACAACGGGGACACCGAGCGGGGACCCCGACCGGGGACAACGGGGACCCCAACTGGAACCACCAGGGACCCTGAGCATGTCGCTGGGAACCCCAACTGGGAACACCGGGGACCCCAACTGGGGCCACTGGGGACCCTGACCGGGGCCACCGGGTCCCCATCCGGGGCCATTGTAGACCCCAACTGTGGGGTCACCAGGGACCCCAATGGGGGACAACGGGGACACCAAGTGGGGACACTGGGGACCCCAACCAGGGGGCCACCCTGGGATCCTGACTGGGGCCACTGGGGACCCTGAGCATATCCCTGGGGAGCCCAGCTGGGGACAACGGGGACCCCAGCAAGGGCCACTGGGTCCCCAACCGGGGCCATTAGAGACCCCGAGCGGGGACAACAGGAACCCCAACTGGGGCCACTGGGGAACCCAACTGGGGGGTCACTGGGGACCCCAACTGGGGCCAAAAGGGACTCTGACGAGGGCCACCGGGTCCCCAACCAGGGGCCAATGGGGACCCCAACCAGAACCACTAGGGGACCCTGAGTGTGTCCCTGAGGACCGTAAGTGGGGCCCCCGGGTCCGCAACTGGAGCCATTGGGGACCCCAACTGGGGACCCCAACCAGGGGGTCACTGGGGACCCCGAGCGTGTCCCTGCGGACTCCAACTGGGGCCACCGGGTCCCCAACCGAGGCCAACAAGGACCCCAACCGGGGCCACTGGGGACCCTGACCGGGGGGTCACCGGGCTCCGTCCCGGCAGCACCGAGCCCTGCTGCGAGCACCGCAGCGGCAGTGCCAGCAGCATCCGGGCGGGCGGACGCCCCTGGCTCGGTGTCGGGCGCTAATTAATCCCATTAGCTAATTGGATCCCCGCGGGCTGAGCCGCCCGGGCGCACTCACCAGCATGACCACGCACCAGTTGAGGACGCCGCGGTAGTTGCTGTAGCCGCTGGCGGAGCTGAGCAGCGACTCCTGCACCCGGTGGCACCTGCGGGCAGGGAGCGGGGGGGGGGCCTGATCCTGCACCCCCCCGCCCACCGGGACCCCCCCGAGACCCCCCCA